>NW_020837947.1:23871101-24106080 GCF_003676395.1 Aethalodelphis obliquidens | reverse complement strand
TTTTTTTTTAATCTGTCTTTTCATGGTCATCATATCATCTTGATTACTGTAGTTTTATAATGTCTTTAAATCAGGTAGAATTAGTTTTCCAACTTTATTTTACATTTTCCAAATTGTCTTGACTATTCTGGGTTCTTTACATTTTCATATGAATTTTGGAATTAGCTTGTTGATATTGACAAAACACCCTGCTGGGATTTTGATTGGGATTGCATTGAGTCTAGATCAATTTGAGGAAAACTGACACGTTAATGGACAATTGCTATTTTTCCATCTGCTCAAGTCTTCTTCAGTTTCTTTTAGCAATGTTTTGTAGATATTCACATATCAGTCTTGCACATTTATTGTCAGATTTATTCCTAAGAAATTTGTATTTTTAAGTTATTTTAAGTGGTACTTTAAATTTTTCAATTTCCAATTGTTCTTTGCCAGTATGTAGAAACACAATTGATTTTTTACGCAACCTTGATAAACTCACTACTAGCAGCTTTTTTGTAGGTTCCAAGGGATTTTTTTACACAATCACATTGAAATAAAGAGACAATTTATTTCTTCCTTTCCAATATGCTACCTTTTATTTCTTTTTCGGTCCTAATTGCACTAGCTAGAAACTTCAGTACAATGTTAAATAGATGTGATCAGTTCAGACATTATTGTGTTTTTTTGGCTCATAATATTCAGTCTTTCATCATTAAGTATGATGTTGGCTATAGGTTTTCATAGATGCCTTTTATGAAGTTGAAAAGTTCCCTTCTGTTCTTAGTTTGCTGAAAGTTTTTTATCAGAAATGTACACTGGATTTCGTCAAATATTTTTTCTGCTTCTATTGAGATGATCATATGGTCTTTCTTTTCCAGTATGTTAAAATGATAAATGGATGGATTTTCAAATGTTAAACCAAAGTTATTTAACAACATTGCTTTCTTGGAATAAATCCTACTCTTCCATGATGTATTATCCTTTTTATATATTGTTAGATTTGATTTGCTAAATTTTTAAAAATAATTTTTGCATTTTTGTTCATGAGAAGTATTGGTAGAGAGTTTTTTGGTCTTAATGTGTTTGTCTGCTTTTGGTTTCAGGCTAATGATAGCCTCACAGATTGAAGTGATAAGAATCCCTCCCCTTTAATTTTGTGGAAAAGTTTGTGTAGAATTATTATTTCTTCCTTAAATTTTGGAAGCATTCTCCAGTGAAGCCATGTGGGCATGGGATTTTCTTTGTTAGAAGGTTTTTAATTACAAATTCATTTTCTTTAATAAATAAATGTAGTATTATTCAGATTACCTACTCCTCAGTGAGCTTTAGTCATTTACGTCTTTCAAGAAATTAGCCAGTTTCATCTTTTGTTGAATTTATTAGCACAAAGTTCATAATATTTTCTTATTTTCCTTTTATTATTCATAGAATCTGCAGTGATGTAACTTCTAGCATTTCTCATATTGGTAGTTTGTGTCTCCTCTCATTTTTCTGATCAGGCTAATGGTTAATCACTTTTATAGATTTTCTTTAAGAACAATTTCTTTGTCTATTCATTTTATGTTTTCTAAATTTCACTGAATTCTTTTGTGAACCTTATTACTTATTTTCTTCTGTCTACTTTGGGTTTAATTTCCTCTTCTTTTTCTAGTTCAGGGGTAAGCAAACTTTTTATGCAATACATTAGGCTTTGTGAGCTATCCAGTTTCTGTCTAGCTACTCAACTCTGACATTGCAGCATGTATGCTGCCTTAGAATGTAAAGAAATGAACATGGCTGTGCTCCAATAAAACTTTATTCTACAAAAGCGGTCTTGACTTGGCCCAAGGGCCATAGTTGGCTAAGCCCTGTTTTGTTTTCTTATGGTTGAAACTGAGTTGGTTGCTTTGAAACCTTATTTTCTAATATAGGCATTTAGTGCTATAAAGTTTCCTCATAAAAACTGTTTTAATAGAATTTTACAAATTTTGGTATGTTGAAATAATTTTTTTTCTTCTGTAGCTGTGCTCTGCGTTTAATTTTCAAACCGTAACAAATGTTTCACAGATGCAATGACAATTGTAAGGTTCTTTTGATAAGGTATGCTTAATTTTTCTTTTCACTTAGTTTAAAATACTTTCTAAGTTGTCTTTGAATTCTTCTTTGACCTATGGGTTTTGTAGAAGTCTGTTAGTTTCCAGAGATCTTTGTTATTGATTTCTAATTTAATTCCTCAGCAAACACACTTTGTAAGACTTAAATACTTTTAAATTTATTAAGATTTGTTTTATGGCCCAGAATATGGTCTATTTTTGATAAAGTTTCCATTATTCCTAGGATGTGCCCTTAGAATGTGTATTCTACTGTTGTTTGGAGGAGTGTTACAGTGTCAATTTGGTTGATAGTGCTGTTCAAATATTCTGTGTCCTAGATAATTTTCTGTCTACTTGTTCTATCAAATATTTGGAGAGGTGAATTTAAACTTCCAACTGTAATTGTGAATTTATCTATTTCTCCTTGCAGTTCTATTTGATTTTGCTTCATGTATTTTGAAGCTCTCTTACTAGATGCCTGAATGTTTAGCATTGTTATACCCTCTGGATGAGTTGACCCCTATACCATTATGAAATGATTATTTTTATCCCTAGATATATTCTTTGATTTGATATCTAATTTATCTGATAGTAATATAGCCACTTCAGCTTTCTTTTTGATTAGTGTTACCATAGTATACCCATTTCCATTCTTTATTTATAACTTATTTATACCTTTAAAGGATGTTTCTTTTGCTTGGGATTTCTTGAGCTTCTTGGATCTGTGAATTTATTGTTTTTATCAAGTTTTAAATATTTTTGCCTTTGTGTCTTCAAATATCTTTATCTGCCTCCTCCTTTGGGGACTTCAATTACATGTAAACTGGGCCACTTGTAATTATTCCACAGTTAACTGATATTCTTTTTATTAAAAATTTTTTTTCTCTCTGTGCTTCATTTTGGGAAGTTTCTATTGCTATTTCAACACCAATCTTATCCATTATACTTTTATCTGAGACATTATTATTCTCATCTCTTAAAATTTGATTATGCCTATACATAATTTTTTAACCTATTGGATATATTTATAATGACTTTTAATATCCCTGTCTGCTAATTCTAACTCTGCATCAGTTCTGAGTCTGTTTCAGTGAACTTTCCCTCTTGTTTTGTCATATTTTCCTTCTTTGCATACCTGGTAGTCTTTGATTGAATGCCAGACATTGTTAATTTTACCTTCTTGGGTGCTGGACACTTTTCTATTCCTAGAAATATTCTTGAGTTTTCTTCTGGAATGCTACTAAGTAATGTGAAAACAGTTTGCATCTTTTTGATCTTCCTTTTAAGATCTGTTAGCTAGTAAATGCAACTAACATTTACTCGGAGGCTAATTATTCCCTATTGCTGAGGAAAGACCTTCTGAATTTACCTATATCCCATGAACTGTAAGATTTTCTAGTCTGGTTTGTGGGACAAGGCACTATCCTCAGCCCACTGTGAGCACTGGGAACTGTTTGCTCTAATCCTTTCACATGGTCTTCTCCCCCAGCATCAAGTAATTTCCTCCCATGAGTGCAGCATAAGAACACATTGCTTTTCATCAGTCTCATTATGCTGTGGCTTGTCAATGCGCATGCACAGCAGTAAAATACCCAGATATTCCTTACTTGTGTAGTTATAAGCTATACTTCTTAACTTGTGTTTGTGCAATTGTTATATCTTATATTTCTAGTTGCTGGATTTTAATTTCTTTTAAAATTTAACTTCACTTGATTTGATTTCAACCAAGACTTGCTAATTCACAGTAGAAGAACAGATTTTAGGAGGTACCTAGAATCAAGGGCTGGAGGAAGGAGTAGAGAGAAAATCAGATTTTTAGGAATATACCTTAGGAAAGAGCAATCCTGCAGGATCTGAAACAAAGACATAGAGTCCCGGTTCTAAAAGCAAAGTGATGAAAAAGAATTGCTAGGAAGACTCACTGATGGTTTGAACCTGTGCCAGGAGGATTGCATAAATGCAAAGACTGTAGCTGAGATTTTCTACATTTTATGTATGATAACTATCTCAGTGTTATTCAACTGCACTAACATTTATTTGTATTTTTGAAGCTACTGTTTATGGTGGTTGGCAGGAGGCAAAATTAAAGGAATATGTTATATTGGTAAAAAGGGAGTAGAGAAAGGATAAAATCCAGGTAGATTGTCTTAATGTAAGCAGTGCTATTCTTTTCATTAATCTGCATAATATAAATGCAGACTTGACCTGTGAACAAACAATATAAGGTAGGGACTTATCTAAGCGGCAGATGTAGGTCTTTATTGAGGATGTTTGGTGATTTGAAGGCAAGCATTTTACCTCTTTGGGAGAGGCATATCAGTTTTTATTATAGCTACCTCTGAGTGAGCCAGGTTTAGGCAGTAAGGTGGATGCAGTGCTCTAGATTTCAGTAGAGGCCAGAGCACTCTTAACAAACAAGCAACAATTTTTTTTTTCTTTCCCTTGAATGTTGTCCCATTCCTCTTCATTTTTGCTTTTTATTCACTTCTTATAATTTTTGTTTCTTCATTTCTGTGCCCAATACTTTTAGTGCTTTATATCTCTTCTTTATTTCTTTGTCTTTTTCTGTAAAAATGTTTTTAAGCAATGTTTTATCACCTGTGCTATCCATTTCCTTCAAATAACGTTCTATTTTTCACCCTTATAGACAATGCTTTCATGGGAGCAAAGAGGATTTAGGACAGGCAGAAGAAGAGGGACTAGGCCATGAACAAATCTGCTTTTTCTGAAGCAAACAATATGCGTTGCATGGAATGGGGAGACATTTCTGTAGTGGTCGGTTAGGCCTAATCATGATGGGGCCCTTGAAGAGAATAGTAAACAGGAGGTGGGAGAAAAAAGCTGTGCCTGCTACAGAGTAGTTTCCCCTTCTTACTCATGCAGCAGAAATATGAGACCACAGTTGATAACTCAGTGACCTTATATTTTGAGTCATGGTTTCCCCCCCTTTTTGGGAATTTTCCTTCCCACATACTCACAGCAAACTTCTCCCACCCTTCTCTGTGAGCTAAATAAGTGGCAAACATATAGTATTCTCACCCAATACAGAATCTAACACAACTTCAATTCAACAGACATTTATTGAACACCTACTGTGCTGTAACGAATGGTTGAGTGTAAAGTTGTGCAAGCTATGGTCTTTAGCTTTGAGGAAACTTAATGCTGATAAGCACATAAAAACCATACTGAAGTTGGCAAAGATAAAATACAAAAATAAGGATCATGAGAGGGGAATAAAGTGGGAGGCAAGAGGAGTGAGAAGTTATTTCTTGCTATAAGATAGAGGGAGGCTTCATGGAGGAGCTGGAATTTCATCTGGATTCTAAATAGTGATGAATCACAGAGAAAAGAAAATGCAAAATTACTTTCACATTTGTAAAGTGAGTGATGGGAAGACAATGGAATTGAAAGGGCATTTCAGGTGAGCATGTGAAGCATGCTGGGGCCCACTAGGCAGGCTGGACTTTGTTCTGTAGGCAAAAGGCAGTCATTGATGGACTTTAAATAGGCATGATGACATGATGTAATTTGCACATGGATAACTCCATCGGTAGCTGCGTAAGGATAGACTGGAGAGAGTGGAGGCAGGGAGACCGGTCACGAAAAGAGAGAAGGAATAAGATCCAATTCTTAGTGAGGTCCAGTAGAGCACACAGGAAGCTAGGTGGTCTGACATAGAATCCTGGACTTACAAGCCGTGACCTGGGAGGAAGTTTCCTATGTTCTCTATGCTTCGGTTTCCTCCTCTGTAAATCAAGGATCAGGATAATAGTTATTTTATAGGGTTGTAAAGATTAAATGAATTAATATGTGTAAAGCCCTTAGATCCATGTCTACCAATAGTAAACACTCAACAATGTGATAAACTATGAGTAAGACAGTGGTAAGAGGAGACAAGAAGGAGTGGGTTTGAAAGTTATTGTACTATATTATTATGGCCTTGTTCATATTGGAGTTATTTTCCATTATTTGCCCATTATACATAATTCTATCATTTAGTAGGCAAAGCAAGAAATCAAATTGTTGCCCTAGCACTCATTATATTTTATTTGTTTTTTGTGACTGCTTTCTTCTAGAATATGTCTCAGACTTTGAGATAATACATGAGGTCACACTTGACATATGTTAGTTTTAAAAAGGAGCCTGAAAATGTAGTAGGGCTACTTGAACTATGTGGTCAGAGTTAGCTGTAATTGCTGTTTTATCATCTATATCTGTCTGTCTATCTATCTACCTATCATCTATCTGCCTATAAGACATAAGTATATTTATTTATTTATACTTTTTTACATTGCACCTAACCTATGAGAAGTTAAAGACCCTAAGAGCCTTTGCAGATATAGCCATGTAACTTCTTAACCCCTTCAAGGCAGAGAAAACTACATTGATTAAAGTCTAGAATGATAATGCCACCAGTCCCTGCACTGCTTTTTCCCTCCCTTCTGCTCTACCTCCGCTGTTGAAATCATTGCTGCTGAGCAGAGGGAACTCCTCTCCTAGGGATGTCACGTGGAAGCAGTTTGAGGGGCTGGAGAAGGCCGTCTCCAGTTGCCCTGTGTGCTGCTTTGGGTCCCATCCTCTGGGACCTTGGGAAAAGGCACAAGGCAAAACGAGACTGACAACGAGAAAACCAAGGCTCAGCTCTCTTTGTTCGAGACAAGGAAAAGAGGAAAATAGGGGAAGATAAGCAATTCTCCTTTACTGTTTCCTGTGCAGTCTGTCTGAAGTGGACTTATGTATGGTCTAGACCACACTGGAAATATGAAGATCATGATAAGAGAGACATCTGCCGTCAACATCTAACTGTAAAATGTTTATCTTGATCTACTTCGGGCTTTAATAATAATCTGGGACCTAAGAAAGGAACCACAGGAAGGTGTCAGTGGGATGGAAAAGTAGCCAAAGCTCCTCTAAGGGAAGAACAGGAAAGTGGGGTGCTCTTGTGGCTCGTGGCTCGTCAGCTCTTTCTCTGGGTGCCCTTTGACCTTCCTGTTTCAGGGCCCTCACTCAGCACCGACACCTGCCTGTCTCCTTTCCCACCTCTGACTGAGGGCGAAGTTGAAGAAGAGCCCTGCCTTAGTGCCCACCCTGGAAACACTCTTGACTCAGATGAATCAATGGCAGAGGCAAAGCAATTATGGGATTTCAGATGTGCCTCTGATGCCATCTCCTCAACTCTGCCTGGAGGGCTTATGCAGCTCAGAAAGAGATTAACTCACATGCAGCCTTTCAAAATAAACAGAGGAATATTTACTGGCAGGAAAATTTGTTCACGAGATGCTAAGTGCAAAAGCATGTAATAAACATTGTGTTAGGTATGATCTCTATTTGTGAGCCAAACCAAATTAACCATACGTATCACACACATGCAAAGAGAGGTTTACCCATGGCTGCCTCTGGTGAGGAGGAAATACAGGGTTTGCTATATATAAATATGTGTGTGTATCTTTTTCTGCCTAAGAATGAAGGTCATTTTTAGTTTTCAAAATAAGAAAGACACGAACCCCAACTTCCTCAGTAGCTGAGTGGGGGCACCTCCACAGACACCCCTTAGAAGCTGGTTTACATAAATGTGAAGATATCTGGGAAGATCACGCAGTCCTCCTTTCCCTCTTGCTTTCTGTTGTGGGCTCTTCATTCTTTGCACAGAAAGCATGGAGTAGCAATTGCCTCCTTCCCTAACAAGCATCCTCGAATGTGGGTGACTGAATGGTCCGGGGAAGGAGAGGTTGAGGAGATCTTTCCCCACACTTTCACGTGCCAATCAGACTCCTGCACAGATCACCCCTCCCCCAGCTTCCTGGCAGCATCCCTTTAGCTGGAAGAGAAAAATGGGCTGGATTCCCACCACTTGGAGAAGTATCCCATTTCCTACCAAGCTGCCCGTGATTTCAGCGGACGTATTGAGTGAGGGCAGGGGGTTACATGCTGTAAGAACCTGTTCTCAGTATGTGTCAAGTCTTTCCTAACCACGTTCAGTCAATACAGTCACAAGGTTAGGTCAGCTTCCAGGCTTTTCCCTTCCTTGGCTTTCTCTGACCAGTGGCCTGTGGACTTGCTGTGTTAACTTTTTTCTTCGCAAAGCTGACTTTTAAACTGGCAACCAAAGTAACAGTTACGCTTACACAAGAGAAGGTGAGGAAACTTCAGGCTGGTCCCCGTGTTTGTTCATCAACTGACATTATTTAGGTGCCTTCTGAAGAAGGAAAGAAACAGGCCACAGTAGAATCTAAATCACAGTGGCAAGGAGCTGGTCAAAGCCTGAAAATCCTAAGTGGGGTTGAATGAAGTGTGGGAAACTCTTTCTAGAATTTCACTGATTAACCATTGATAAAATAACAGAAGTCTATTTTTCCCCTCTCAGGGCCCCTTTTATTCACAATCTGAATGTGAAAAGTAAGAAACCCAACTTACCTAAGCTTTACACTGTGCTAATTGTGTGCGAGCTGCTGTCATTTGAGAGTGTAGCCTCGAATCTCTTTTCTGAAGGACTTGGTGCAGAGCAAGTGCGCTGCCACCTTCTCCCTCCTTTGAGGAGGTTGTGAGGAACACAACAGTGCATCCTTTCATTCTCCCTGTTTGTTTTAGGGAGGTCGATGGCATTTGTTTTTTTGGTCTCCTCTTCCTCAACTCCTGCCTCAGCAGGGTTCCTCCCCTCCCCATTATCTTCAGGGGGCGCATTTCCATGTCAAAGACCTCTCTGGAGAGAAAGCCTCTTTTTCTTCGACCCCCTGCCTTGTCTGGGCGTGACTCACCTTAACTCTATCCTTTCCAGCCCTGTTCCCCGTTAGCAATAGTGAGGAGCAGAACCTTATTTAGGAATCAAAACCACAGGAGAAAAAAATACCCAGCTTCTCTCTGTGAAGGATAAGAGCAGTTTAATTGCCCTTGAAAATATCAACTTGTTGTAAGAAAGATCACTAGCTCTTACAGTAAATACAGAAAGAAGAATCGTTCTACAGTGAAATTGTAGGTTTTACTTAGGAAAAAATGGAAATGCTAAGACTACTGGGTCCAGCTAGGTAAATCCATGACAGGCTAAGTTAGAAGCCTGTGTAAGGGGAGAGTGAGTATGGTGTCACTTGTCTTGCATCTACCCATTGTCTGCTGATATACTCATCCAGTAGATCTAGTGGGCAATTCTGTTGGACACAAAGAAGGGTCTCCATCCTCCTACCATGTTCCTACTCTTCTAGGGTTGGGAAACCTTGGAACTTATTACTGCTCTTGCACTTCTGACAGATCTTGGGAATCCAAATCCATTTATTTCCTGTCAGTTGCCAAGATTAGAAGGCATTCGTGGTAGGGCTTCACTTGGGAGTTCTCCGAGGTTTTGATCAGGGCTGTTTGCGCCCAAGTCATATATTTTCCTGAGGCCATCAAAAGCCCAGGCAAGCTCCTACACTCGTCACCAACCCACCAGGAACTCAGGCGCATTAGCTTTTATATCGTACCAGAGTAGACACCCACTAAACTTCGAATGGTAGCTGGCCCTCTGGGTCCCCCACATTAAAAGGGGGTCTTAGAACCAGAGAAAAAGTCAAGGTCTTCTGATTCCTGTTTATTTGTCATGCTCCAGAAGTTGCCCTCTCCCCTTCTACACTAGACTTGAGTCATAAGGAAATATTGGGACTTCTTGAACAGGTCTGCTTTGTTCTTTCCCCAGATATTTCACAAAGTATCCCTTTTGTTTGGAATGCTCTTTCCCCTCTTTGCCTCTGGCTAACTTCCACTTGGCTAACTCTTACGTCCAATTAACTCCTGAGTCTTTGAAAACTCTGTTAGTTATTCCTCCTATATAATGTCACAACTGGCAAGAGAAACAAATAAAACGATCATGGGAAAGAAAGAAAAGTTTCAGAAAATCTTCCAATTCCTTGCCTCTTACCTCTCTTTTTTAATGTAGTACTTGGAAGTCCTAATGTTCTTTTATTTTGAAAACATTGACCCATGTCTCTCTGAAACCAGAACAAGAATCTAGGCCTAAAAGTAATGAGTCTATACTAGCCCTATACTAGTAGGACTTTTAAATGCTCCATATATAAGCCAGCTAAGGAAACATAGCAAGTGATTCTCACTGGAAAGGTCAACCTAGGATGTTTATTTCCAAAGATACCTAGGAGATATACAGATGTCTACAAAACCTTGGATTTAAGATAGTTTACAGTCTAGCAGTAAGGTATGGTACTTGTATTACTTTTCTATTGCTGTATAACAAATTACCCACAAGTCTAGTGGCTTAAAACAATACCCATTTATCAGCTCACTCTTCTGTGACTCAGTAATCTGAGTGTGGCTCACCTGTCCACTGCTCATGGTCTCACACTCAAGGTACTGGCTGAGCTGAGTTCTTATCTGGAGACTTGGAGGCTTGGAGTCCTCTTCCAACCTCACACAGTTCCAGGCAGTTGTAGGACTGAAGTACGTGCTTTCTTTCTGGCTGCCCAGGGCTGTTCTCAGCTCCTAGAAACCACTCTCAGTTCCTTGCCATTTGTTCCCCTTCATCTTCCAAGCCAGCATCAGAGAATCCCCCTTGTGTCAAATCCCTCTCACATTTCAAATCTCTTTCACCAAGAAGAGCCCTGTCCCTTTTATAGTCTCATGGATGAGATTAGATTAGGTCAACTGTGACCTATAATATGACCTGAGCATGGAAGTGCTCTCCCACCATATTCACAGGTCCTTCCCACACACAAGGGGAAGGAATTATACAAAAGTGTGGGTCATTGTGGGTCATCTTAGCATTCTGCGTACCTCAACACTCAATGGATAAGGCAGAATAAGATAAATTCCACCTAAAAGATACAAAATGTTACATGGATGCATAGTAGGGAGAGAAACTTAGGGTATGTGTTTAGCATACAATAGATGCTCAATCAGTATGCATTAATATGTAGGAAATATTAATGCATATATCCCGAGGGCACAGTAGTGTATTGAACGGTATTAATCAGAATAAATTTCATTAGTCAAATAAGAAAACACTTTTGATCCACAATTTGTGTTTGGTTTGAACTCCAGAAGGCCACATAAGGGAGGGTTGGGGTGGGTCAAGAGGCTTTACCTATCTAGGCATTTTGAGCCATTCTAGGGGGAGGAGACAGGAAACCCGAGTTATAGGGGGAAACCCAGTCAGAAACCACAGCAGATAGCTGGGATCAAAGGCAAAAACATAGATGCAGGCACAAGCCATCCAATGTTTTTCTTATTCACTAAAGTGCTTGAAAGAGTCCGCTTACTCACATGGGTTGCTACATTTCCATTCAATATATTACTCCCTTTGAAAGAGTTAATGAGTTTCCCTAAGTAATGTGCTAATAACCTTGCAGCTAATGAGACAGACTGATCCAGACTAAAGTTCGACACCCAGTTGTGTTGGCAGTATCTTCCAGTGTCTAATAGGAGATTGAGTTGTGGTCATTGAAAGTGCTCCTCTGGAATCATTCAATAAAAACAACTACAGAGGCGCTTCTTTGACATAACTCCCACTCAAGCGATGTCAGAGCTTTATGGATAGATCTGTTTTGAGCTGTTCCCATTCCTGTTCAACACGTGGAAATAAGCTGAGGTATTCTGAAGGAAATTGACTTGTCCAAAGTCTTAGTAAGTCACTCGAAGCACGGGAAAGTTAATGCCATATCCCCAAATAGTTTTTACATTTCTGGAGTGGAGACAGTGAAGCTTGTCGATACTCTAAATTGATGCCTGCATTTCTAAGTTGGATATTTATTTTATACACTTCATTAAAAATTCTGTCATTGCTTTCAAAATCCTCTACTACTGATACCTGTGCCTGCACACCCTATGCAGAAACTCCAGATATTTTATAAAGCAGTTTAGCGGTTGAAGATCCAGATAAAGCCCGACTAACCGAGGGTGGACGTTAGGAGATTTTCAGGTTTAAACATTCTTATTTAATTGCTAAATGCACAACTGAATTATTTGAAGTGACCGTCTGATTATTTCAGTGTTATACAAGAAGTATTAAGAACTTCCTCTGAAGTTCTTGGGAAAGAATATTCAAGACATTGTTACTTCTTATAGAAAGTCCAGTCCTAAACACTACAGAGTAGGTTTAGACACCCTTGACCACTGCTTACCACACTCTGTTAAAGGAGAAGTAAGAGAAGCATGTAAGTAGAGAACGATGACTGTATAACTGCAGGAAATGCAAGTGTAGTCCAAGTACAATTTCAGTGTGCTATGGTTGGAATTTGAACACAGAGTAAACAAAGTTACATCTTGTTACATAAGAGTAAAAGATAAGTAAAGGGAAGGACTTGGAAGTCTACGGTCAGTGTCTGGTAACACAGAGTTTTACAACTTTTTTCTCATTCTAATGGCGGGGGCTAATTCCCACAGGAATATCCTTTCTGTAGAGACTTGGTGATGTTTGGGTCAGGTGAATTCCACCGCACTAACACAACAGGAATGTAGTGTGGCAACAGTGTCCTAAAAACTGACTATAAGTGACATGGATATTGGATGTTTGTAAGCTCCTAAACTATGAGTTTGCATGTTTTTATAACAAATTTTTATTAAACTAGAACATTTTGGGTATTTTCCTACATTAAGTAGGAAAACAGAGCACTTTAAAATGGTGAGTTTTAAATGAGGAAACAACAGCAAAGTATCTAGCAGGACAGAGAGCGCCAAAGGAAACCCACAAACCACAAGCTAAGAAAGACATTGTTACTGTGTGGACTGACCACGACAAAATGCTCAGTCCCCTTCCCCTCACAAGGGCGGCTTTCAGCTCAATACTCAGTATTATTGACACAAAAAACTCAGGGCACTAAAAATATATCGAGTCTGTCTTCCTAGTTTTTGTTTCTCTTCCTCGTCTACTGCAATTCTGTGTGAGAAGTGAGAACTCAACGTGCCACCAGTTATTGAAAATCAGAGGCTAGAATCAGAAAAAGATTACTTACTAAAGATTACCCACTAAAGGATGGCACCAAAACCTGGTAGCTTTTACTCTCTTTTTGGAGCTGTCACGAGGAGGAAGAGTTAATGAAAGAATGCAAATCTGACCAAGCAAACCTCTCCTTGCTCAGAAAATTGAATGCATATATGAAAAAGCATCAGTGGTCAATATCACCACATTAGGAGAAGCATTGAGACTGTGCTGGCAAGATGCCAGGCTTTTAAGGTTATTGGTGGGGGAGGGAGGAGTCGAGCAGCAGGAAAACAGCCAGACCTTACACGGTTCTCTTCTATTGTCTTAATCCTCTACCATGTATATTGGGTTGGCCAGGAAGTTCATTCGGGTTTTTCCGTAACCTCTTACAGAAAACCTGAACGAACTTTTTGGCCAGCCCAACATAATGGTTGGGTGAATAAAGTGAGAAAATCATTCTGTCTCGACAGCTACAAATTCCAGGGATAGTATCCTGGAACCAACGAGCAACTAAAATTTAGCTTCTAGCTCCTCAGTGTTCTAGATAGCGTCTACAACACAATTGCCATCCGTAGAAATCTCTGGCACATTCTCATAAGTGAGAGATATTTAGTATAAAACATAGATGTATGACTTGTACCGGATACCCCCTTTATGTGGAATGCCATTCTCCAAGATTGACATACGGCTATTTCCTTCTTATTATGTAGGCCTTAGTTTACAGGTCATCACCTCAGAGAGGACTTTTCTGACCACCCTACCCAGTCACTCTGTAAGACATCTTTTATTCTTATCACTGCCTGCTCTTTTCTCTTTTATTTTGTGTGTTGTTTGCAGTCTGTCTCCCAGCCTCTCCCTTGAGTTGAAGTTCTACGGAAGTGATGATTTTGTGGATCAGGTTCATTACTGTTTCCCCGTGTCTAGCATATGCCAAGCCAATGGCAGGTTCTCAATAAAAGCTGATGCAATGAAAGAATGAGTAAACGAATGAGTGATACATTATAGGTATATTCTGCCAGTATTGAAATCTTGGTTTGCCAGGGAAAGTTATTTGGTCTTAACATTCTGCCACTCATACTGTTACACACCAGGGTTTCCACAGACTGGGGGCCTTAGGCTGGAGCCCAGGGGGCACTGGGCAGGGACTGTTCTGACGAAGGGCAGAGTCTGGCAGTGAGAGAACTGGGGAGACAGTGAGTAGGATTGCAACCCCAGAAATGTCAGCCCTATAGATGCTGGGGCTTGCGAGTGAGAATTGCGTCATGACGAAAACCACGCTGCTGTTTTCCCTGTTTCTACAGCACCTGGCATGGTGGCTGACATAAAGTAGACCCTCAGAGGTGTTTGAATCATCATTACTGGGGGCAGGGGGTAGAATCTAGGAGCTTTTTTGTTTAGATTGTGTGTGATTCGGGAACTATTGATTTGCCCGAATACTGATTACAGATGCTCTAAAAGGAACTGAAAAACTACATATTTACTTTGCCTATGTGAGAATTAGATATTGAGTGACCTTTCTGTGAGCTGCTTAGGGTTTATTAACACCTATAATACGATACTCATTATACTTGTCATTACATCTGTATCAGATTCGCTGTGTTGTAAATTTTATTTGATTGCAGTAGCAAACTCGAAGTATGCTTAAGCTACATTTCCAGAATATGAGGCTTCATCCACAAGTGACAATGGAAACCGTTCTCAGTGCTTTATAGTCATACCTGGTGAGCTTAGACTTCATAGAATGTAACACATACCCCACCGTTGTTCATTCACCAGTTTATAAAGACAAAAAGGAAGATAAGGAAACGTGTTGCTCAGAACTAAAGGTAGGGCAAGTGTGGCCAGAACTAGAACAGTCAGTTCAGAATGCTGTGCAGTACCCGTTATTGGGAAGTGCAGAATTTGAAACCTTTGGCGAAACCCAGTGACAACATGGAAGTGGAAGAGGAGAAGGAAGAAGGGGGCAAATGAGGGAGAGGACCACGAGGCCCGGCAGGTGCCTCCAATCATTCTTACCTTCTTCGTACAAAGGTAATTACATTAAAATCCTAGTAGAGAAGGTCAGATTTCCGTGGCATCCTATTGGCCCTAAATTTGGAGTAACAAATCTTGAGCGATTGAATGATCAAAAGACTTTTTCCCCCCATAGAGTCAAAGGAAGAATAAAAATTGGACATAAAGTTAACATTTTACTTGGATAGCATTTGTCCTTTTGGTTCCCAAATACTTGTTTGTAAACATAGTTTGAGTTTCACTGAGTGTTTTTCTTCTAGTTAATATCAGATCTTCTCACATCCAATATTTACCAAGGTCTGTCCACTAAAAATGTTTTCAGTAGCTCTCAAATCTTCTTTGGACAAGTTCACCAGAAGGACATCTCAGGGGGAGGACTCATGTATAAGTGATTTATTCAGGAGGTGCTTCCAGAGAAGCAGGTAAAGGAGGAAGGGAAGTAAGACAGGGAAGAGTATGGTTTCAATCTGATCCCATGGAGAAATTTTGAAGTATAACTTAATGCCTTGGAATTTGTCCAAGCAGAATCAAAGCCACCAGACTTTTGTATTTTATATGTTATAATCACTGGTTAAGGACTGTGGGATTTGAGGGGTTAGTGGTGGTGAGGGTGGTGTGTGGAGAGTGAACTTCTAGTCACTTTGAGTTGTTTATGCCTACGGGCAGGGCCCTCCAGTGGCCAAGCGGTGTCTCCAAAAAAGCAGCACAGGTATGGGGAGATGTGGACTTTCAAGCCCAAGCCTAGTGGGAGGAGGGACAAAGAAAATGTTGGCAAGGATGCCAGGAGAGCTGGGGGGACCCAGGGAGTGTCCACAGCCTCTTCCTCATTCTCTTTGCCCCCCACTGTCCCTCTTTAATTCATGCCCCTATGATGATTTCTCTTCTGGATTATATAATGCATTCCTAACCTACATTCTCTGACGCATGCAGGCCTCCTCCCGTAAAATCTTGCTGTGATCAGTGATCTTTCTAAACTGCATATGTGGTAGTGCTAGTCTAGTGCTTATAACCCTTCGGTTATCGTGTGAAGTCTAAGCTCCTCAGCATGTTTGTCTGATGCTCTTGATCTGACCCCGACCCCAAACTCCTAGGGCAGCACCAAACAGTCTGGTGAAGTGACTTCCTGCTCTCTGACCTCTGAGATTTTATAAAGCTATACCCACTGCCTGGAAAGACATTCACCCACATCCTCGCCTGGCTCATTGTTACTCGCCTTTGAACATCTACCCCAATCTTTCTGGCCTCTGGCTTCCCACTGCTCCCTGGTTGTAATATTTGCCACATTCTCTTTTCCCACCAGACTGTGAGCCTCTTTCAGAAAACCCTGTGCTCTGTTCATCTCTGCCTTTCATCATGCTCACATTCTATTAGGAGATAAGGTGAAATGGAGGAGGAGTGAGGATCTGTCTTTGCAGGCATCTGCAGGATGAATGTGGTCTCTGGGTTTCAAGGGCCCCATTCTTTATGTGTTAGGTCATGGGAGCTGGGCAAAGGGTGGGTCACCTCCATGTGCCAGATAATGAACTTGACGTGCATGGTCCATGGAGTCCTCTTGCAGTACGACTGAGGTGCATGTTATTATCGAAGCCACCAATGATCATGTTGAGGTTTCTTAGCATCAAAGGGATCTGCTCTATTTTCAGAGATTTTCTGACTTCCTGATGTTTCTACCTTTCAGGAAAAAACAAAGTATAGCTACCATGTTCAGTTTGGCTTGCATCTGCACTGAAAATGGCAGAGATAGTTAAGCCAATTAAACAGATATTATCGAAGACCTTGGACTTCAGACAAAGACCTGGCATTAAGCTAGGTGTCAGGTAGGCAAAGATGAATAAAACGTGAAACCCGATTGTTATGGGTTGAATTGTGTTCCCTCCAATATTCATATGTTGAAGGCTAACCCACAGTTACTTCAGAATTTGACCTTATTTGGAAATAAACTCATTGCAGATATAATAAGTTAAGATGAGGTCATACTGGAGTAGAGTGAGCCCCTAATCCAATATGGCTGGAGTCCTTATGAAAAGAATGCCATATGAAGAAACAGACATGCACACGGGGAGAGTGCCACGTAAACACGAAGGCAGAGACGGGGTGAAGCCTTTACGAGCCAAGGAACACCACAGTTTGCCAGCCAGCGACCAGAAGCTAGGCGAGAGCCACGGGACAGATTTTTTTCTCACAGCCTTCAGAAGGAATTGACCCTGACATCTTGATCTCAGACTTGTAGCTTCAAGAACTGTGAGACAATCAGTTTCTGTGGTTTAAGCCACTCAGTTTGTAGTAATTTGTTATGACAGCCCTAGCAAACTAATACACTAATCCCAATCAACTAAGAGACAGACATAAAAACAGCATGAGAAAACGTGATGAGACTAGTTTTGGAGATCTGTGCAAGATACAGATGCAGCCCAGAGAAGGGAGGGTTGGCTGGGAGTTCTGGGGAGGTGTGGGCAGGTGGAGGTGCTGGTCAAGGGAAGGTTGTGTCGTGGAGGAGTTGCTTGAGCTGGGTTTTGAAAGCTGGAGGTGATGAAGACGGATGTCTGTGTATGGCAGTTATGGCAGTCACACACAAAGTCAACTACTTTGCAATATTACCCCTATTTCCTCTTAATGATTTTTGGCGGGAGCTGTGCAGAGAGGCCGGAGCAGACGTGGAAGCAAGCAGGTGGCTTTGGGTCCCGACAGTAGCAGGAGTAAACAGCCTGTGATCTTGCACCAATGGGTGTCATTCCCTTCCCATCCCCCTTCCCTTTGTAGCGTACTCTTTGTTCTCTCCTTGTTTTTTTCCTCTGAGTAAATCTGTTTACCGCCCAGAAGAGAACAGGGAAGGAATAGACCAGTTGCCCGGGGCAGATGGTGCAGTGTGAATGGCCGACACACAGAAAGCAGAACTCCTCAGCCCCTATCTTCCATTTGCTTTCTCCAGCAAGGCTCTTCGAACTAAAGAGCATCAAATAAACATGATTAACCAGAAACTGAAGCACAGGTCAATGGAAGAGATAGTCAGGGAACCCTTGGTTGATTTAAATGATTCCAAGTCTTCAGATCCAAGGGAATAATGCTCAAAAAAAAAACCCCAATAAAAACGAACTCGCAGAAATAACCAATGAAGCACTGAGGAGAAATTCTTTTCAGTTTTTGTTTGTTTAGAAATTCTGGTTAATATAAAATGTGCCTGAGGCCTGGAGAAGGGCGAATGTTTTCTCACATTGAAAAAAATATAAAAGAAAAACTCACAGAAGATACAAATTCATATTGATTCCCTGCAAACATTTTTTGTTATTTTATTTGACTTATGAACATACAAACATGTAAAGTGAAAAGGAAGGGAGGAAGGGGTAGAAAGAAAATGAAGGAAGGAGAGAGTTTGAGAGACAGAGAAAGAAGGCGAGAGAATAGAGCAGGAAAGACAGAGAAGGGAGAATAAGGAATTTATTAGATTTATAAAAATTACCTTGAGTTTACAGAGTACACACAGCTCAATTTGCCTATAGTTGTGACCTCAATAATCCTGCAAAATTTCAGGACAGGCTATTCAGTAAACGTGATGTATGTCTTGACAAAATAAAGGAGGATACTAATAAGAACCAGAGAAAGTTAATTAAGAAAATACCGTGCTAAACTTGGAGCTTCCTTCCTTCCCAGTTTCCTTGGACTTGTCTTTTCTCATTTCCTCAGAGTGGAATCCACTCTCGTTTTACCCAAAGACACAGCACCATCCACACCAAACAGAAGGTGATGGTTTCCAAGTCCTACACGCTGCTCCCCGGAAATGAATCTTAGAGAACTGGCAGTGTTGGTTGTGATGCTCCCTGTCAGTCCTGAACTCTCCAAGTTCCTCATCCTAACGCCTCCTGCCCTTGCTTTCTCTCCTCTCAGTGCCCATAAATCCTGGGCTTCTGAGTGAGCCACTTCCTTTTGTTCCTGTTCTGCGAGTCTTCCTAGTACATTTGCCCATCCGAGAATTGCCTCCTGGCTTGCTTTTGTGGGTGACTTCTCTTAGAGTCTGTACCCTTGATTGGTGGGTGGGACCAGGAAACCACTGAGCAGTCCACCCTCAGATGCTGACTGTCTTTAGGGACTGCACTTGTTTTGGAGTCTCATGCTCTCTCCCCTATCGGGATCATTCCTGCCTCTTGAATTATGTCACTGTCATTCCTTTATTATATACTAATTGGACACCAACTCTTTGAAACACACTCTTGCCCTAAGGTTAAGAGTAAGATTGAGATTTTCATCTGTAAAAACTGTACATCAGATCATATCTCCTCTCGCTTCAAACCTTCTAAGGTTTTTTTTTTTTTTTTTAATTATATTTAGAATAAAATCTCAACTCTTCCCCCCCACCCCACCCCGGGCTGCAAAGATCAACATAATCTGGCCACTGCCCGCCTCTGTTCTTAAACCTACCAAGCTTGTTCCTGCCTCAGGGCTTTTGTACTTGCTTGCTCTCTTCCCTCAGATCCTTCAGATCTGGATCTTTCCCTTCATGCACGTTTCAGATTAAATTTTACTTCTTGGAAGAAGTCTTCATGACTAACACATCTTAACAAACCCTCTTTTCACCTGCCAAGCAGTCTCTGTCAATATAGTGCTTTTTTGCTTTCTTGGCACTTAATACTCTCTAGAATTACCTTGTGTATTTGTTTCATTTCCTTGTTTATTTCTTTTTCCTTGACCCCCAGAATGCAGACATCATGAGAGTAGGCACCCTATCCCCAGCACCTGGACAGTTTCTGGTATATGGTAGGTGCTCAATAAATGTTTGAATGAATGAGTAAATAAATCCTTGCTCCATACTTACTGGCTACATGGCCATGGACTAATTGCTTACATGGACTTTAGTCCCTTATTTTGACAGTGTGGTTAGCAATTCCCATCTCATCAAGATTTTGTGGGAGTTGAATGAGGTGACATAGGTAAGGTGTCTCCAGCAGAGTGGGGAACAGAAAAAGGCACACAGTAACTCCCAGATGAGGTTATTATGATATGCTAGTCTCTGAGAAAGGCCATGGGAACACAGAGATGTTCCTAACATAGTCCTTTTTCCCAGAGTGCCCAGTCGCTTTGACTGAATGAGGATTAGAGATGTTGCCTGTCTTGGCTACCGCGCCTCCTCTGCCCTGCTGAACCTCTTCTGAGAGCCAGACTCTCCCCAGGGCCTGTCACACCCACTGGTTGGGACAGGTTTTGGGGCCTGATTATCCACATTACCTTGTCTTATTGTGAATAAACAGCCAAGATGCACTGACAATGCCTGAGATTACAAAACTAACTTAATTCCCTTTTATGGATGGAGCTATTAGACAAGGATTTCTAGGCATTTCATAGAGACTTAGTATCTCTGGATTTCAACAGAGAATATGACAGCCTTTTACGGTAGTTTTTGGTGAATATTGTAGATAAATATGGGATTATGCCTCTTTGACATTAATGGCTATTTAATTAGATAAACCTAAACCATCCCAATAGTTTCTAAGATCCAAATCCATTCTTAAGGTTACAAATTACAATGAAGATTCATAGTCAGAAGACTGAAGGCCCAAATTAGCCTTCATGGGGACTGAAGGCCCCATGTTGTACAATATATCCTTGTAGCCTGTCTTACCCAATAGTTTATACCTCCCACTCCCCCACCCCTATATTGCCCTTCTCCCTCCCCACTGGTAATCACTAGTTTGTTCTCTAGATCTGTGAGCCTGTTTATTTTTGGTTGTATTTACTAGTTTGTTGTATTTTTTAGATTCCACATATAAGTGATATCATACAGTATTTGTCTTTTTCTGTCTGACTTATTTCACTTAGCATAATGCCCTCCAAGTAAAAAATAGCTATTTTGTTAGATTGTAGGCTCCATACTCACAGGTGGCCTTTCTCTGACAGAGGTGCTAGAGAGAGGATTCCTACACAGGGTAGGGAGATGGACAAGATGATGTCTAGTGTCTAGAAGCTATAAGTATCAAACCTGTCACTTTTACTTGTTCATTATTCACAATATCTCCATGATGTGGATATCATTTCTTATCCATGAAGAAACTAATGCTCAGAGAAATTAAATACTTTGCCAAATAACCCAGATCTTGTAAATTTCTGAACTGGTTGTTGAGTTTAGATCTATTTGGCTCCCAAATCCAAAACTTTCTATTATGTCATGCTACTTTCCAACTTGGTGATTCTTTATTCATGTCCTTACTTTCTTCCCTCTTCCTTCTGTGTATTTCCTTTCTTCTTTCCTTTCCATGACTTAAATAAAAATGGCAACTGGCAATATATTTGGCTTTTATTTAATTCCTGATATTGACATTCAAAAGCAAAGAAATAGATGGCTGACTCCTGGAGAGTAGTATTATGACATTATTATTATTTTTTTTGGGCATAGTTGAGAGGTTATAATTTTAAAACTTCCAGTGATGAATGTCTATAGAAATCTTAAGTGTTTAAAAATCATTCTTTTAAATACTAAAATGTATAGTATGATGCTTTCAGTAAGAAACTAATGGGAGACAATTGAACCACAAATTGGAAGTAAAAGCAGGTGATTTGGTGCTGTTCTAGTTTTAGGTTCTCCAAATTTCATTTATTTGCAGTGTACGCCTTCCCCCTTTTGTGTGGAATTCTCAATTCTTCTGCATAGATAGAAGTAGTTTCTGTGTATATAACGCACCAGGCAGTAGCTCTTAATTCGGATGCCTTGATCCTCTGGTATGGTGTAAGTTAAACATAGCTCACTGGGACGTGCACAAGCAAAGTCTATCCTACATGGGCTCCAGCCCAACTGTCAAAATCCTCCAAGTTAGGGCTCCCCCCACGTTTGAATTATGTAGCTGCAGCAACGAGCTCGAGAAAGGCTGCTGTATGGGAACAGAGCTAAGGAGGATGTTAAGGCTTGGGTGAACTGACCCCTTGACAACCTAACATGGAGGCCTTTTCCTTTGATTTAACACATTTGTCAACTTGACAGGAAGCTTGGGCTGCAAATTCTTGCCCTCGTGAGACTCAGAGGCCTGCAGAAAGAGATTGGGTGTGGAAGTCAAACTCAGGGAGGGGCAAATCCTGGCCATGCAACTTACTATCCTAGGAATCCTGGCCATGCAACTTACTATGCTAGGATCTTGTTTCCCCTGACTGCAACTTTATCATCTATAGAATGGGGTCATAATAATTATTCACAGAATTTTTGAGAAGATTGAAGGGTTAATGATGCAGAAATAGGAATATGGAAAGAAATAGGGAAATAGAAGCAAAAAGAGTAGATAAAAATTCCCAAATTGAGACTGTGCTTCACAAATCTTTATGCTTGACTTTTATGCTGGTCAAACACTTATAAACTATTATGAAGGTACAGTCCACACTCAGTATCTTGCCAGGCTCAGAAGAACTATCAAATTGAGCAGCCTAATGACCAAACCCCACCAAACAAACAAAAAACCCTGTGAAGTTACACATGAAAATGAAAGCCAATGGAAATAAAACTGATAAACAAATAGTAACTGCTACTTAATCACGATCCAGGAAACATATATTTGCATTTCTTATAGACATTCTCTCCTTTAAACTCTTACAAAAGTCTAAAACTTGAAATTCTTTTGTTTGAAAAATAATACATTCTTCAAGTATTCCCTATGTCAGTGTCAGATTGGCAATAAGAGTAGTTAGTGAAAACCTAAAATGGGCTTTCAAACAAGAAATGAAGTAAAACATAAATTGCTTCATGAACTAAAGCCAGCTACAGATATTCCATGCAAATGGAAATCAAAAGAAACCTGGAGTAGCAATACTCATATCAGATAAAATAGACTTTTAAGATAAAGAATGCTACAAGAAACAAGGAAGGACACTACATAATGATCAAGGGATCAATCCAAGAAGAAGATATAACAATTGTAAATATATATGCACCCAACATAGGAACACCTCAATACATAAGGCACCTGCTAACAGCTATAAAAGAGGAAATCAACAGTAACACAATAATAGTGGGGGACTTTAACACCTCACTTACACCACTGGACGGATCATCCAGACAGAAAATTAATAAGGAAACACAAGCTTTAAATGACACAATAGACCAGATAGATTTAATTAATATTTATAGGATATTCCAGCCAAAAACAGCAGATTACGTTTTCTTCTCAAGTGCACACGGAACATTCTCCAGTATAGATCACATCTTGGGTCACAAATCAATCCTCGGTAACTTTAAGACGATTGAAATCATATCAATCATCTTTTCCGACCACAACGCTATGAGATTAGAAATCAGTTACAGGGAAAAAACATTAAAAAACACAAACACATGGAGGCTAAACAGTACATTACTAAATAATCAAGAGATCACTGAAGAAATCAAAGAGGAAATTAAAAATTACCTAGAGAAAAATTGCAATGAAAACACGACGATCCAAAACCTATGGGATGCAGCAAAAGCAGTTCTAAGGTGGAAGTTTATAGCAATACAAGCCTACCTCGAAAAACATGAAAAATCTCAAATAAACAATCTAACCTTATACCTAAATGAACTAGAGAAAGAAGAACAAACAAAACCCAAAGTTAGTAGAAGGAAAGAAATCATAAAGATCAGAGCAGAAATAAATGAAATAGAAACAAAGAAAACAATAGCAAAGATCAATAAAACTAAAACCTGGTTCTTTGAGAAGATAAACAAAATTGATAAACCTTTAGCCAAACTCATCAAGAAAAACAGGGAGGGGACTCAAATCAATACAATTAGAAATGAAAAAGGAGACGTTACAACGGACACTGCAGAAATACAAAGCATCCTAAGAGACTACTACAAGAAACTCTGTGCCAATAAAATGGGCAACCTGGAAGAAATGGACAAATTTTTAGAAAGGTATAAGCTTCCAAGACTGAACTAGGAAAAAATAGAAAATATGAACACACCAATCACAAGTAATGAAATTGAAACTGTGATTAAAAATCTTGCAACAAATAAAAGTGCAGGATCAGATGGCTTCACAGGTGAATTCTATCAAACATTTAGAGAAGAGCTAACACCCATCCTTCTCAAACTCTTCCAAAAACTGCAAGAAAGGAACACTCCCAAACTCATTCTATGAGGCCACCATCATCCTGATACCAAAACCAGACAAAGATACTACAAAAATAGAAAATTACAGATCAATATCACTGGTAAATATAGATGCAAAAATCCTCAACAAAATACTAGCAAACAGAATCCAACAACACATTAAAAGGATCATACACCATGATCAAGTGGGATTTATCCCAGGGATGCAAGGATTCTTCAATCAATGTGATACACCATACAACAAATTGAAGAATAAAAACCATATGATCATCCCAAGAGATGCAGAAAAAGCTTTTGACATAATTCAACACCGATTTATGATAAAAACTCTCCAGAAGGTGGGCATAGAGGGAACCTACCTCAACATAATAAAGGCCATATACGACAAACCCACAGGAAACGTCATTCTCAATGGTGAAAAACTGAAAACATTTCCTCTAAGATCAGGAACAAGACAAACATGTCCACTCCCTCCACTATTATTCAACATAGTTTTGGAAGTCCTAGCATGGCAATCAGAGAAGAAAAAGAAATAAAAGGAATACAGATTGGAAAAGAAGAAGTAAAACTGTCACTGTTTGCAGTTAACATGATACTATACATAGAGAATCCTAGAGATGCCACCAGAAAACTACTAGAGCTAATCAGTGAATTTGGTAAAGTTGCAGGATACAAAATTAATGCACAAAAATCTCTTGCATTCCTATACACTAAGAATGAAAGATCAGAAAGAGAAATTAAGGAAACAATCCCATTCACCATTGCAACAAAAAGAATAAAATATCTAGGAATAAACCTACCTAAGGAAGTAAAAGACCTGTACTCAGAAAACTATAAGACACTGATGAAAGAAAGATGACACAAACAGATGGAGAGATATACCATGTTCTTGGATTGGAAGAATCAATATTGTGGAAATGACTATACTACCCAAAGCAATCTACAGATTCAGTGCAATCCCTATCAAATTACCAGTGGCATTTTTTACAGAACTAGAACAAAAAATCTTAAAATTTGTATGGAGACACAAAAGACCCCAAATAGCCAAAGCAGTCTTGAGGGAAAAAAACGGAGCTGGAGAAATCAGACTCCCTGACTTCAGACTATACTACAAAGCTACAGTAATCAAGACAATATGGTGCTGGCACAAAAACAGAAATATAGATCAATGGAACAAGATAGAAAGCCCAGAGATAAACCCATGCACCTATGGTCAACTAATCTATGACAAAGGAGGCAAGGATATACAATGGAGAAAAGACAGTTTCTTCAATAAGTGGTGATGGGAAAATTGGACAACTACATGTAAAAAATGAAATTAGAACACTCCCTAACACCATACACAAAAATAAACTCAAAATGGGTTAGAGACCTAAATGTAAGACCGGACACTATAAAACTCTTAGAGGAAAACATAGGAAGAATACTCTTTGACATAAATCACAGCAAGATCTTTTTTGATCCACCTCCTAGAGTAATGGAAATAAAAAATAAAAATAAACAAATGGGACCTAATGAACCTTAAAAGCTTTTACAAAACAAAGGAAACTACAAACAAGATGAAAAGACAACCTTCAGAATGGGAGAAAATATTTGCAAACAAATCAATGGACAAAGGATTAAACTCCAAAATACATAAACAGCTTCTGCCGCTCAATATTAAAAAAACAAACAACCCAATCCAAAAATGGGCAGAAGACCTAAATAGACATTTCTCCAAAGAAGATATACAGATGGCCAAGAAGCACATGAAAATCTGCTCAACATCACTAATTATTAGAGAAATGCAAATCAAAACTACAATGAGGTATCACCTCACACCAGTTAGAATGGGCATCATCAGAAAATCTACAAACAACAAATGCTGGAGAGGGTGTGGAGGGAAGGGAACCCTCTTGCACTGTTGGTGGGAATGTAAATTGATATAGCCACTATGACGAACAGTCTGGAGGTTCCTTAAAGAACTAAAAATAGAATTACCATATGACCCAGCAATCCCACTACTGGGCATATACCCAGAGAAAACCATAATTCAAAAAGACACATGCATCCTAATGTTCATTGCAGCACTATTTACAATAGTCAGGTCATGGAAGCAACCTAAATGCCCATCGACAGGTGAATGGATAAAGAAGATGTGGTACATATATGCAATGGAATATTACTCAGCCATAAAAAGGAACGAAATTGGGTCATTTGTAGATACGTGGATGGATCTAGAGACTGTCATACAGAGTTAAGTAAGTCAGAAAGAGAAAAATAAGTATCGTATATTAATGCATATATGTGGAACCTAGAAAAATAGTACAGATGAACCTGTTTACATGGCAGAAATAGAGACACAGATGTAGAGAACAAAGGTATGGACACCAAGAAGGGAAAGTGGTGGGGGGAGTGTGTGATGAAATGGGAGATTGGAATTGACATGTATACACTAATATGTATAATATGGATAACTAATAACCTGCTGTATAAAAAATAAATAAAATAATATTCAAAAATTAAAAAACAAAAGAAAGAAGAAGTCAGTGTTTGTACTAGCCAAGAAACTAGCAATGACCCAAAAGTCCATCAAGAGAAAAATAGATAACTAAATTGTGGAATTGTCATAATGAGATATTGTATGGAAATGAAAATTAATGAACTACATCTGTATACATCAACATGGGTGAATGTCATCAATGTTACTTTTTCTATGTTAAAAGTAAGTACCAGGAGAAATTATTCCATTTATATAAGTTTCAAAAATGAAAAAACTCAACAATTAGGGAAAAATACAAATGTTGCAAAAACTAGTTTTATAAAAAGGGAATAATAAATACAATGTTTTGTCATGGTTACTTGGGAGATGGAGGGAGGTGAACAGAATTGGGGAAGGGCACATGGGGAATCTGATTTATTGCTAATATTCTGTTTCTTAAACTGGGTGGTAGGTATATGAGTATTTGGTTCAAAAAAAAGAAGATGTGAATTATTGTCAATATTATTGTAATATTAATAAGTAAATATGTAAATAGATGAATAAACAAATAAAAACACAAAACAAGTGGATAAAGAAATGAAAGAGGGCTATAAACAGATAATAACAATGTGTTATTAAGAATTTTAATTAATCCAATTCTTAGTACCTGAAGTCTTTTCTAAAAAAAGCATGTACATTACACTAAAAAACACTAGTGGGGAAAATATTCATTCTCTATGCACAGAAATTTTTATTTTTATACAGCAGCTTTTCACAGGGTATCTGGGTTGGATGGGGTAGGAGGGTCATAAAGGGAGACTTTCTTTTTACTATATACCTTTGTGTACTGTTTGGAATTTTTGTTTTTCTTTGTGCGTAGAATATCTTTTCAACAAGGGTTTGTGTCAAGATGAAAAAATTAAAATAAAAACCAAGCTTTTTATTCGGTAGGAGAAAAAAAGAAAAAAAGCTAGCTACAACGATTGATAGTCAATAGTATGTGTTATTTATTCTACCACGAAGCAAGGGCAGAGATGTTTGAAAATGACTAGTTGAATATCAGTCTATTTTATTTAATAAGTGATCGTTTTTTCCTACATTAAATAAAATTCAGTCTACTTACCCAGAACTCACATTTAAGTCTCAAATTCAGCTTTGACTGAATAACGAGAAGCCATCACTGTGGACCAAAGCAGGGAAATTTTTGGTAAGGATTCTGTGACATGGTTATATAGAAGACCAAATGAATTTGGTTAAAGCTGGATTACTTACACAAAGTCCAAAGATAAATTTAGTTGAAAATTGGTCACAGGTAGCCTTGCAGTCTCAAAGGGCATTTCTGACTAGACAAACAGCATCTCCCAGCATCCCCTCCACTGAAATAAACAGCCAAGTGTTCCCTCGCCACAGGCTGGGTAAATACTAACTAAACTGTCTGCCTGTATGCCAATAGGAGCAACACTCCCTATTTTTTAGCAAAATATTTTTCCACTCTGGCCATCCAAGAAACTCTCCAAATCCAATATGTTTCAATAGACTTTTAAGGCTTCTCTATTTTTCTCACTATTTATAGCTTTCAGATGTTGGCAGGTAGAAAACTGCATTTTCTTCAGAATAAACTCGTAAATGGCAGTGATGCCGTTTCATCGTATGCCACATGGTATTAAGTATTAAAACAATCCTTTTTCTTTATGAATGTAAACATTGACAAAGTCTAGGAAATAAAACAAATCCCTCACAGATATGGTACCAGAGGTTATATTTATATTGTGAAGAGTTTTGCTGGTTGAAGAGCCTGGGACTGGGCCCAGAGGGAAAGCCCAGGCTGGTCACGGCTAACGTGTGGAAAGAGTCTTTAGGAAGCTAAATGACAAAAGTCCAGGATGCTGTGATCTGCCCTGTCAATGAAACTAAGGCTGAGGAAGGCATACAGGAAATGTGAGATGGCTTCAATGTGCATACTATTTAATACATTATAAATCTTTTGCCAGTGTAACACCTTACTGGTCCTTATAACAACCCTGGGCCACAGACAAGGTAATTATTCACCCATTATATGGATGTAGAAACAGGCTCAGAGAAATGACTTAATCAAGGTTACATGGCTAATATGTGGCAGAGGCAAGAATGTGGCACAGCTGGAACCAGAAGCTAGATCTTCTTCTGATGGCTAAACTCGTTTTCCTTCCCCAACTTCACACTGTTCCTCAGAGAATTCAGCCCACAGAACTGTAGAGTCTCACTGGGAAGACAATCTATTCACGTTAAAGAGCTGGTGAATAATGAGAAAGAGAAATTAAGGGAATTTGTTTAGAGACTAAGGACCAGTTTATTCTAGTTGTTAGTAAAGGATTATATTTGGCTGATCAGGAAGTGATAATCTGGTCTAATTGGAATGTGGAAAAGTTGAGTGTAAATACCCTGTTCTGTCTCTAACCAGCTAGATGACCTTTGGAGTTCTCATCTGTAGAGCTATAAGGCCCCATTTGGGATTGTGGTAAAATCATCAGAGGTGAAGTCCCTCTGAGGCCACTTGAGAGAGAGCCTCTAAGATATTCCCCAAGGGCACCTGAACCAGGATTCACCAAGGAGGCAGGATGTGACTGGGGAGACTACAGCTCAGTGGAGGAAAAGTAGGAGGGAAGGAAATACTGACAGGGAAAAATAGCTTGAGCAAAGTTCTGTTGGCAAGGACCAATATGCTGCTTATATAGAACAGGAAGGAGACAGGTAGATACAAAAACAAAATGTGTGGAAAGTTCAATAATTATTAAATCAATTTAATCCATATAGTTAGTCATTCTGGACATTTCAGGTTAAAATCTACTCCTTTACCTGTTAATCAATTATCGAAATAATTGTACTAAAAATTTCTTCCTTCCTCCCGCCCTTCCTCCCTCCTTCCTTTCTTCTTTCCACCTTGCCTGTTTTAGACAGACTACTTTGGAGCGTATTTTAAGAGGGGTGGATATATTTGTCTTAGGCAGGGAAGGTTGTCAAATACAGGTCATGCACACTGCCACACCCCTGCCATAACAGACAATGTTGATCAATCACTGCTCTCTGGTCACAATCTCAGGATTCATTTCAAGGTGCATGGGTTGCTTAAACTTGGCACAAGTGATGAGACCTATTTGCCAAAACAAATCTCGGACAAAAGTAGGTCAAATATGGCTTTCTATTAAAAAAATGGTAAAAGTATATTGGAAAGTGCCCTTCCTTTACCCTCTTCAAACATTTTCCCCTTGCTGTTTTGATTTCAGCAAGAGCCTCATGCAAAAATAGGCAAATGTTATTTGAAGTTATAGTCTAGTGCATTGAGAGGCTAGAAAAGATTTTTTAGAAGCCTGAATATGTCTCATGAATGGGTATCATCCTTTGAATATTTTGTCAAACGAATTGACTTCTGGACATTCTGACGTTTGCTCTTTGCAAATTTGAGTTACCCTGGTGCTAAAATTTGTTTTTGTTTTTGTTTTTTCATTCCAGTACAAATATATTACACGTGTGCGATATATGTAGAGGTTTTGAACTCAGCTTCTGAAGCCAGTGTTGTAATCCCATCTCTGTCTCTTTCTAGCTGAGTCTTTGAACAAGTTAACTTGACCTTTCTTAGCTTCAGTTTTCTCATATTGAAAAGGGATATAATAATCATTTCTATTTCATAGGGTTATGGTGAAGAGTAAATTAGATAATTCATGCATAGCATTTACCATAGTATCTGGCACATGGCGTACTCAGTAAATGTGAGTTTGTGTGTGCTGTATGTAGCTGACATTATCTAGGGCGAATTATGGACTCTGATACTTCCTGAATCATTTGGCGAAATGCTACATTTCTTTGCTCTTGTGGATTTAAGTTAGAGTTTTAATGCTCCTTGAATTCTGTTTTGTGGTCCCATCATGATTTTTTTGTCTGTGTTTGAACTCCAAGAAAAATGCCCCCACTTTTGGTAGCTGATATATTCATACCACTAGTGCTGCAAGAAAAATAATCTGTCATTGAAGTAGATGTGAGTTGACATGACAGACTATCTTAAACATTCATAACATGCGCAATATGGTCTCTATGGAATGAAATAACTCCTTCAGAGCCTTTGCAGTCTCTTGTATCATGGCTCTCAGAGAGCAAAACCATTTTAATTCTAAAACAGCTATGCCTGTTTGGGGAATAAAACATCAAGAAGAAAAGGCATTTCACATACATAACGACTGACATTTATAAATTGTTTAGATATTTGTGCATACATGTGCACACATGTTTGTGGATGAGACATGCATATATACATGTGCACATAGGTATGTGTGGTGTTTTAAATTCTGGTGTTTGCTCTCTTGTACCTGATTGGCTAGAAGTAAATTCTTCCAAATCTGAAACACTTGAATTCCAATCTCCACTTTACTATTTTACCGGTCATGTGATTTTGGACAAGCCACCACCCCTAAATTTTAGGTAACATGTTTAAAATGGGGATAAACATAACTTTACCTTTATAATCTTTAATAGGAAGGATTAATTCATGTGAAATAATGTATGTAAAATGCATAGTAAGATATTTGACAAATATCAATCTCTTGAGCTAATAATAAATAAATAAAACAAGTAATTAAAATAACATCCAGAGCGAAGAAAACTGGTTTTCAGCTTCATTATTCAATGTCTTGCTTTGATTTTTATTTTACATAATAATCATTTGCTAGCTTAAGTAAATACAGCATTCCTTAATTATAACTGTCATAATTATAACTGTCATTTAACTGTCATATATAATATGTCATATAACTGTCATATTTACTAATCCATGCCTCTTATGAGAAATATAAGCATTTAAGCAAATATCTAACTTCTGACCCAGATTTTCCTAATCCAAGAAAACAATCTACCTCTCTGATTTCATTCTGGCCTGGCCATTCCTATTGAAAGGATGAAATCAAATAATGGATTTTACAGGTCCTCGTGAAGCACAAATTGGTCAAACAACTGGAGAATAGATATAAAATTAAACACACTTATCAAATGCTCACATATTTATTGACTGACTGGCAGTGTCTCCAAAGAAGACTAGAATATTAGTGCAAACAATTAGCCCCATAGCAGGTTGTGATGATTAAATTGCTAATTACTTAGCAAATTAAAATTTGCTAATTTTACAGTTGGAAAAGATAACTTGTATTTGTTTTTTAATAAGAAGGTACAGTGCATGCTAAATTTCACCTTTAAAATTCATTGGTTTGCAGATAAATTGCATTCCCAAAAGAATTCTTGGGCTAAAAACAGTGCTATATGTGCATGTTAGGAAAGAAATGTTCACAGATCCATCAAGATGATAACATTTGGTGAACACAATCTACTTGGAGTGACCAGATACTACTGGGTCTCTGTTGATTGAGCTGGTGTGCATGTGGGATCACAAACGCTGATTTCACCAAATGTTCCAGCATAAACAGCCTCTCTGCTGTCGGCCCTCTTCATACTTCCAGTAGAGAAGAGAACCATTATGATTTACACTTTTTTTTTTTTTTTTAGTGAGAAACATTGCATCAGTCTAGTGGTTTAATTTTAAGAAGAGTGAATTTGGACTTAGGGCAAATCTAGCATCTACTTCCTTGCATCTTGGACGATATGATAAACTTGTTATTTCTGCCATCTGTAAAATAGGGCTAATGATACCCACTTCAGGTACTTTTATGAAAAATTAAATTACATAAAATTGCTTTGTAAATAACACAATATTATAAATGTGTAAATTAGGGAAATACTGTCTCAGTCTTTCTTAAATGTCACTGAAGTTGTGATCAATTTGTGTTTTGGAAGTACCTTGAATCATTAATTCATTCACTCAGAATGAAATTTGCCCTTGAGCAAAGCAATATTTGATACTTAAATTTAGTTGTGTTAAAAAAAAGATAAGAGTTCAGAGGTATTTTCTACTACTTGCAGTTCCTGAGGCTATGTACTTGTGGGTTTCTGGGTAAAAGTTTCCTCTCATCTGCCTTGTGAGGTGGAAGAATACAAGTGGGACTATGGCAAAGTGCAGGAAGAAGGAAGCAGAATGAAATGTATAGGATAGTAGTTAAGCGCAAGAGGTATGTAGTCAGCCATACTTGGGTTTTAATATAATCTCTGGTACTAAGATGTTATTGTTTGTAAATTCTATCAGATGATGCTTCTAAAGAAATGTATCAAATCCAAGATAACATGATACCTGTCTACAAATATCAGAAATACATGAAAAATATTAATACTCAGATTGGCACTCAGCTAGTAGAGGAATCTCCTTTTTCTTCTGCAAAGAGAAATGCGTCAACTTTAAAGTGGATGAAGTGGATCAGCCAGTAAAGAAATAAAGAGATAGAGGGATATTGTCTTGATTCTTTTAAGGGACTTGAAGTGTAGCGCTGTGGGAAACATTGAAAACTGGAGGAGCTGAGAGAGAATTTCTGTGACTTTAAGATAACGTGATAGCAGAAAAGCCGACAGTAAAATATGAATACATACATGGACACACACATGTATATACATGTAGTGTTCCTGAGGTATAATTGGATACCTTCTACCTTATAAATTGTGCAACCACACAATTGTGGAGCAACGATCCACTTTCAAAACACTTCTATCATCACAAATGAAAAGTTCACTTGGGCGCTTTAGTAGTTAATCATCACTCCAAAATTTAGCCCTGGGCAACCGCTATCTGCTTTCTGTGTCTATGGTTTTGCCTTTTTGGGAAAGTTCATGTAAAAAGAATCTTACAATAATAGATGGCCTTCTTTGTGACTCCTTTCAATTAGCATAATGGTTTTTAGGTTTATTCATATTGTAGATGTATCAGTTGTATCAGTGTTTATTCGTTTTTATTGCTGAATAGTATTCCATCATCTAGATATCCCACATTTTGTTTATCCATTCACTGGATGATGAACATTTGGATTGTTTCCAGTTTGGGGCTATTATCAATAGCACTGCCATGAGCATTCACAGGCAAGCATTTGTATGGACATATGTTTTCAATACTCTTGGAGAGATATCTAGGAGTAGAATGGGCAGATCATATGATAACTGTGTTCAGCTATTTAAGAAACTACATATCTATTTTCTGAAGTGTCTGTGCCTTTTTACATTTCCATCCGCAATATATGTGGGATCCTGGCTTTTTGTGTTTTTTTTCACATCTCTTCATTGCTTGGTATTATCAGTCTGTTGGATTATAGCCATTCTAGTAAACGTGTAGTGTAATCCATTGTGGTTTTAATTTGCATTTACCTAATGACTAATGATATCAAGCGTCTTTTCATGAGCTAATTAGCCATTTAAATGTCTTCTTTGTTAAAATATCTATTCAAATCTTTTTTCAAAATTTTTTTTGGATTTTTTTTTTTTCTCTTTGTATTATTGAGTTGGAAGAGTTCTCTGTGTGTTCTGTGTACAAATCTTTTATAAACTGTATGATTTACAAATAGTTTCTCCCAGTCTGTGTGGCTTGTTTTTTCATTTTCTTAATGGTGTGTTTTGAAAACGTTTTTATTGTTAATGTCACTATTTATTACATTTTTCTTTTATGGATCATGCTTTGGTATCATATCTAAGATATCTTTGCTTAATAAAAGATGGCAAAGATTATCTTCTTTGTTTTATTCTAGGAGATTTATTGTTTTAGCTCTTACATTTTGAGTTAGTTTTATGTATGGGGTGACTAAAGAGTCTAAGTTCATTTTTGAATGTGTGGACATCTAAGTGTTCCAACACCATTTGTTGAAAACACTGCCCCCTACCCACTGAATTGTCTTGGTATCTTTGTTGCAATCAACTGACTAAAAATATAAGGGTTTATTTCTGGATTGTGTATTCAGTTGCATTGATTGATATGTCTATCCTTAGGCTGATACTACACTGTCTTGATTACTGTAGCTTTATTGAAAGTTTTAAAATAATTTAGTATAAGTTCTCCAAATTTGTTCTTTTTAAAAATTGATTTGATTATTCTATCTTCTTTGCATTTCCCTATAATTTTTATGATCAGCTTGTCAATTGCTTCAATAAACCAGCTGTAATTTTGATAGGGATTTCTGCCTTTTCCTTTCTCTCCTATGCATCTAAGAATTCCATTACATGAATACTGTGATGCTTGGCATTATCATCCAGTATCTGAGGCTCTATTCATTTTTCTCCAGTGTTTTTTTTTCCATCTATTCTTTAGATTGAATAGTATCTCTTACTCTGTCTTCAAGTTCATTGATTCTTTCTTCTGCCATCTTGAATCTACTGTTGAGCCCTAATATCCTAGGCATTCTTTCATTTTGATTATTATATTTTCAATTCTCAAATTTCCATTTTTCTTTTCTAGTGCATTTTTCTCTACTAAGGTTCCCTATTCGTTGGGTCATTGTTGTGATACTTTGTGCATATGAATTAAACTCAACATCTGTGCCCACTCAGAGTTAGGCTCTATTGACTATATTTTTTCCCTCTGTGCATGGGTTACATTTTTTTTGACTGTCTTATAATTTTTGGCTGAAAACTGGACAGTTTATATATTGTAATTGATAATATATGGTAGCAACTCTGGGTTCTGATTTATTTTTCTGCTTTTTTTCTTTTTGTACCTTGTCTGAGCTTAAAATGCAAAATATTTCCCCCCATAGGCAGTCACTGGCTTAGTTTTTTATTCTTATTTTGATTTTTTAGCCTGGCTTAATAGAGGTCACTCTTGTTTCTGTATAACCTAGGGGTCAGCCAATGATTTGGCTAGAGGTTGTACTCAAACACTGCCAGCCCATAAGATATTCACCTCTGAAAATCAATGTGCATGTGGTTTGGGGAGTATGTTAAACATTCAGGCAATTCTCAAGTCATTCTTGGTTTTAGCTTCTAACTGGCTTCCCTCAGGTTTCCCCTGTGTATGCCAGTAGTTCCTCAATCAACCATGGTTGTGTAGAGAGCTTATCTAGCCTCTAATAGAGCTCTCTTTTCTAGAATCTCCCCATACAATTTCTGTTTGTTCACTTCTTGCCCCAGACAGGACCACAACCTCAAGATAGTAGAGCTGTGGGTTTTTCTCATTTATTCTTTATGGTGTTTGTCAAAGTCATGAGTTTTGCCCCATTCCCAAGCAAGTTTTCTCCCTCTGGCAGCAGTGCTGCTGATTTTCTACCCAGTCTTGCTTTGGTCACCAAATAAGCAAGGGGGACATAAGTGAGAATATCCCCGGACAAGAAGGAAGTAGACCCCAGTTGCGTTTACCCAAAGTTCTACCGGTTTTTCAAGAATAAATTCTTCTCAGATTGTTGTCTGCTTTGGGACAATTTCCAGACCTCTGATGTGGTTGATTATGGTTATTTTGTCCAGTTTACACTTTCTTTATGAAAAGAGAATTCTCTGACTTCTTCATGCCATTGTAGCTAGAAATTTCCCCTAGGTCTGAAGCTATATTTTTAATTTATAAAATATCTGCATTTTAAAGTGTGCCTTTTATGTTTTTTCTTCTCTGTCTATGTATGCATATGCATGTCTATTATGTGCATAAACCTAGACTTTTAAAGATCATCTGTGGATTATCTACCTTGTGCACGGCCCACAGTGACTCCTTTCCTGGTATCATTACCTAATTAAGGTTCTTAACTCTTAACAAAGTGTAACACAATTAGAGACACTGAGTTTAATGTGTTTTCATTTATATCTGTCTATAATTTAAAAGCAAATACAATTTGGTTTTTGTTATCTGTCATACTCATGCTATCATTCATTTTTTTTTTCCTATCAAAAGGTAACTTGTTTTTCTGCTTCATTTCTGACTTGGAAAAGCATTCTGGGGAAGGTACACTTGGTAATGATACTTTAGGAAGTATCTGATATCTACAGAAAATGTTTTCAAAGCACTGTTCAAAAGTTATCACCTGATATGTCACACAACCATTACCACCTTTTCTCACTTCTGTTCAAAGTGATGGATTACATTTAGGAGGTTTGAAGCAAATACAGAGGAAAAAAATGTTCATATTTACTCAAAGTAGTGCCACAAATGATTATTTTTTCACTTATTAAAGTTTAATTAATTATAAAAAATATTTTTAAAACTGCTGATGAGAAGGCCATGATATAAATAGTTTCATATATTGCCAGTAGCAGAAGAATATTAATTTTAAAACCTATGGAGGTATGCCAACAAATAGGATAACTATAAGAAATGGATAAATTTTTATAGACATACAACCTATCAAGACTGAATCATGAAGAAATACAATGTCTGATCAGACCTATAAGGAGATTAAATAAGTAATAAAATAAGTAATAAAAAAAGATCTCCTAGCAAAGGAAAGCCCAATACCAAATGGTTTCACTGAAGAAGTCTACTTAACATTTAAAGAAGAGCTAACAACAATCCTTTTTGAACCTTGCAAACAATTGAAGAGGAGGAAACACTTCCAGATTCATTCTATGAGACCAGTATTATCCTGATACCAAAATCAGAGAAGATATTACAAGAAAACTACCGACAAATATCCCTGATGAAAATTGATGTAAAAATCCTCAACAGAATACTAGTAAATCAAATTCAACAGATGGTACATCATGACCAAGCAGGATTTATTCCGAGAATACAAAGATGCTTCAACATACAAAACTCAATCAGTGTAATAACACCACATTAGCAGAATGAAGGACGCAAACCACATGATCATCTCATTCGATGCAGAAAAGGCATCTGACAAAATCCAACACCCTTTCATGATTTAAAAAACAAAAAAACCCCCAAAAACTTAACAAACTAAGAATAGAAGAGAATGACCTCAATACAACAAAGGCCACATGTGAAAAGCCCACAACTAACATCACACTCAATGGTAAAAAACTGAAAGTGCTCCCTTTAAGATCAGGGACAAGGGAAAGATGCCCAGTCTATCACTTCTAGTTAGCACAGTACTGGAGTCTGAGCCGGAGCAATCAGGCAAGAGAAAGAAATTAGAAGGCATCCAAATTGGAACGGAAGAATTAAAATGATCTGTTTGCAGACAACATAATTATATATGTAGAAAACCCCAAATAGTCACCCCACACAAAAAAGTGTTAGAACTAATAAATGAATTCAGCAAAGTTGCAGGATAAAAACCAACACATTAAAATCAGTTGTGTTTCTGTACACTAACAATTAACAACCCCAAAAGAAAATGAAAACAATCCCATTGATAATAGCATTAAAAAAGAATAAAATATTTAGGAATAAGCTTAACTAAGAAAGGGAAAGATTATGCATTGAAAATTACAAAACATTGCTGAAAGAAATTAAAGAAGACAAATAAATGGAAAAACATCCCATGTTCATGGGTTGGAACACTTAATATTGTTAAAATGCTCATACTACCTAAAGTGACACATTTTCAGTGTAATCCCTATCAAAATCCCAATGGCATTTTTTTGAGAGATATACAAAAGACATCCTAAAATTCATATGGAATTTCAAAGGACCCCAGATAGCCAAAACAATATTGAGAAGGAAAAACAAAGCTGGAGGCCTCATGCTTCCTGATTTTGAAACATATTATAAAGAAACATATATAAAGAGAAAAGAACAGAGCTGGAGGAGTCAGGCTCCCTGACTTCAGACTATACTGCAAAACGGCAGTCTGATATGGGCACAAAAACAGATACATAGATCAATGGAACAGAATAGAGAGCTGAGAAATAAACTCATGCACTTATGATAAGTTAATCTAAGACAAAAGAGGCAAGAATACACAGTGGAGAAAAGGCAGTCTCTTCAATAAGTGGTGCTGGGAAAACTGGACAGCCACATGTAAAAGAATGAAATTAGAACATTCTCTAACACCATACACAAAAATAAACTCAAAATGAATTAAAGACCTAAATGTAACACTGGATACTAGAAATCTCCTAGAGGAAAACATAGACAGAACACTCTTTGACATAAATTGTAGCAATATTTTTTTAATCCATCTCCTAAAGCAAAGGAAATACAAGCAAAAATAAACAAGTGGAACCTAATTAAACTTAAGAGATTTGCACGGCAAAGGAAAGCATCAACAAAACGAGAAGGCAACCTATTGAATAGGAGAAAATTTTCAGGTGGAGTGACCAATAAGGGATTAATATCTAACATATATAAACAGCTCTTACAACTCAACATCAAAAAAAACAAACAACTTGATTGAAAAATGAGCAGAAGAACTGAATAGACACTTTTCCAAAGAGGAAATGCAGATGGCCAACAGGCATATGAAAAGATGCTCAACATTGCTAATCATCTGGGAAGTGCAAATCAAAACCACAATGAGATATCACCTCATACCTGTCAGAATGGCTATCATCAAAGAGAACACAAATAACAAATGTTGGCGAGGATGTGGAGAAAAGGGAATCCTTGTACACTGTTGGTAGGAATGTAAGTTGGTGCAACCATTGTGGAAAATAGTATGGAGGTTTCTCAAAAAACTAAAACTAGAACTACCACATGACCCAGCAATTCCACTCCTGGATATATATCTGAAAAAAACAAAACCACTAATTTGAAAAGATTCATGTACCCCAGTGTTCCTAACAGCATTATTTACAATTGCCAAGATATGGAAGCAATCTAAGTGTCCATCAACAGGTGAACAGATAAGGAAGAAGTGTATATACACACACAAGGGAATACTAGTCAGCCATAAAAAAGAACAAAATTTTGCCATTTGCAGCAACATGGATAGACTTGGAGGGCATTATGCTAAGTGAAATAAATCAGAGAAAGACAAATACTGTATGATATCACTTATACATAGAATCTGAAAAATACAACAAACTAGTGAATATAACAAAAAAGAAGCAGACTCACAGGTACAGAGAACAAACTAGTGGTGGCCATTGGGGAGGGGAAGGGGCAGTATTGGAGTGGGAGAAAGGGAGATACAATAAATGCAAAATGTTGACAAGAATGTGGAGTTATGGGAACTCTCAACTGCTAGTGTAAGTGTAAAGTAGTACCAGCATTTAGAAAATCAATTTGGTAGTACTTAGGAAGCTGCAAATGTACACTCCCTACAATCCAGCTATTCCACTTCTACGTATAAACTTTAGAGAACCTCTTGTGCTTGCATCTATGAGGAATGCTCATCCAAACTGGTTGTAAAAGGAAAGAATTGGGGCTTCCCTGGTGGCACAGTGGTTGAGAGTCCGCCTGCCGATGCAGGGGACCCGGGTTCGTGCCTCGGTCCGGGAAGACCCCACATGCCGCGGAGCGGCTGGGCCCGTGAGCCGTGGCCGCTGAGCCTGCGCGTCTGGAGCCTGTGCTCCGCAACGGGAGAGGTCACAGCAGAGAGGCCCGCGTACCGCAAAAAAAATAAATAAAAAAAAATAAAAATAATAAAAACAAAGAATTGGAAATAGTTAAATATATATCTGTATTAGAATAGAAAATTTGTGGTCTACTCATATATAGTGAAAATGGACAAACTGGACACATAGATGAATCTCAAAAATAATTTTGAATACTAAAAAGCCAGTCTTGGAAGACTTCAGGCAATATGATTCCATCTATATAATATTCAGAATCATACCAAAAACATACACTGTGTTTGTATATACATATAAATCTTATGCATGCTGGAACATTGAAGTGCTCAAAAGTTAAATAAGCATAACTTTTTGGGGGTTTTTTTGTTTGTTTTGAGGACTAGTAGCTAAGTTTCATAGTTTTTCTATCCCTTTCTCTGAATATTGGAAGCCAGCTTTCATTTTTCATTATGTTGAGAATGCTTCTAGTGGTACTCCCCCATGCCCTTGTAATTTGCTGCTTTTTAATTTTTGGTGGCCTGGGAAACCAGAAAACTAAGCTCAGTAGAATCTTGCATACGACACACAGTCTCTAGATTTGAGCCTAGGGCACTCTCCTCTGAGCAGACTGCATGACCTTTTGTGCATAGGCCATGTAACATTCATTTATTTAACAACCATTTAGCAATTTCCTACCACATGTCAGACTCTATTCTGGGTTCTAGAAATACAGCAGTAGATAATAAGACCAAATCCCTGAGCTTATGTAACTTGTAGTCTAGGGGCAACTATTTGGGCTCTTGACTCTATTCTAAGTAGACAAGGCTGATTCATAAGGCGAATTTGGGTGTAGGAGCCATTTCTGTAAACACAAACACACACATTCCAGTGTGTACAGGTAGAAATACAAAGTTTGATATATACACTACCAAATGTAAAATAGATAGCTAGTGGGAAGCAGCTGCATAGCACAGGGAGATCAGCTCGGTGCTTTGTGACCACCTAGAGGGGTGGGATAGGGAGGGTGGGAGGGAGGGAGACGCAAGAGGGAAGAGATATGGGAACATATGTATATGTATAACTGATTCACTTTGTTATAAAGCAGAAACTAACACACCGTTGTAAAGCAATTATACTCCAATAAAGATGTTAATAAAAAAAAAGAAATACAAAGTTTGCAGCTCTATGTGTATGACTGTAGATATGAGTAATTAATGCTGATGAACCTGATAAGATGCTTGGGAGCATACAATGCTGTGGTACCATTGGGCAAGTTCAGCATCCTAGATTATGTTTGCTAAAGCCTAACCAAACAGACAGTGGTTGGAAGTAAAACAAAAAATTTAAGCCATCTTTCCTTGATGGCATTTAGTTTCCTTCCAAGTACACTAGGGGAATATCTGTTATTGGTATGCAAAACAGGCAGTTTTTTTAAAGGTGACTTGCAAAACATTAAGAGTGACATCCAGAGCTTCAGGTCATAAACTGATCATCTGGGGTGTATGTCATTGTGTTAGCAGAGGCAGTGTAAGACTCTCTTCTTTGAACAAACTTCTCATTAATCACTAGTATTGGGTAAAGTAGGACACTTCAGGCTCTCAGCCTTTATTCCTCTTAGTTAAGTCCTTTATTTCTGAAAAAGTTTGTTTTCAAATACCACTAAATTTGATATAAAGAAACAAAGGAGTAAGACATGTCCATTCATCCAGGATGGTATGTGGTATACTATAATCTCTACTTGTGGTATTTATCAACTGTCTCATAGCATTATCAAGTTATTTTGCATTTAAATTCAAAGTCCACCTTCATGGATTTTCGTTCCGACTCTTAACTGGTTCAGAGACCTGAGGAGATTTTTAATGTTCATGTCAGTTGCCACTTAAAACAATGCTTTTCCACAAATTTCTGACACTAATAGTAATCAGAGAAGCATTTGAAAACAAGAGGACACTTGAATTTTCTCAGGCTATGAACCTGTGTGGCCTCTGGACCCATATTCTGATTTCATCAGGTAAAAATAATGACTAAACAATACAAGGCGCAAGGTGGTTTCATAGGTTAATTCACTAGGAGTTAGTGTCTCGATCTGGGAGTTTACGTAAACATCTGTCTCAAGATGAGTCCAGTGCATTAGATGATTTTGGTGGACTGGTTTCCCGCTCCCTCCCCTGGTTTAAAACAACACATACTTTAAATAGTTTGGTTCAAGTCACATGATGGTCATATCTCCTGAGGAAAATCCCAGCACCGGTCAGCAGGTAGATTACAGTTAGTGATGCTGGGACACACTGACACCTGTGGTCCAGGTTTTCCAGCCTCTTCACCATCTTCCCCCACATAACCACTCAGGGCTTGTCAGTCATTCCTGGCCATTGCTGTTGTAATTCACCTATTTACCCCATCCGTAGTTTTGAAAGGCAATGAAACAAAAAGAGTCAACGTAAACACATGAAAGGCACATATAATGTAAAAGGCTTATGGGTTAAAAAAAAAGGTCTCACATTTTATAGCTCTAAGTGATTAGTTTTATGCTGCTTTACAAAGTAAACTCAGTGTGGAGGTCATAATGAATGAATTCCTAGATGATTACCAAACCCCCAAATTAAATTGCATTATAAATCGTTTTGCAAAAACATTGGCTTACCTAATTAAATAGGAATGACTCTGTTGCTACAGAGGATAGAACACTGAAGCCTTTAGGACTCATTTCAAATGAGCTATTCTGCTTGATTAATGAATTTGACCCATTCAGATATTTTGGTACTGTGAAGTCTTAATACACTGGAAGAGACTACTGAAACAAATGTTTTTTGATAAAGAAAAGTGAGAAAAACAGATCCATTTATGTCTTGAATAGCATAATAAAAATATTATCTGCAGAAACACACACGAGAGCTTATATTTTGAAATCTCAAAAATCTTAAAATTTAAAAAAATTGGCCACATATACCAATATTCCAATATAAAATTCTATTCTACAAGAAGTTAATGTATGAATGTTTTATTCTTACCATCAGAGATTATTAACTTATTCACTTCCACTTATAATTAGTATTTGAGAACATTTTGAAAAAAAGTGACATAAAATAGGACTTGCGAATTTTCTTTACCTAACTCATTTTTTTCTCAGTTTTGCCAGCTTCTTAAGGCCTCTGTTCTACTTTTGAAAATAGTAATACTGATGCCAATGTTTACATCTTGTGAAAGGAGTTCCCCAAGGTATTTTTGTTTTTAACAAAAATTTTCCTAATTTAAAAATTCTGCAGAGGAAGACTTAGAACAACAACGATTTCTCTAACATTTTGTAGCTATTATCTAGTATTTTATTCCTTATTCTAGTCCAAATAGCATTTATGAGAGCAGATTCTTGGACTGCAGAGTTTGCCCACATACCATTTGCTTGTAAGATATTTTTTTCCCTTGGAGTTTCATTGGGAACTTTCTGGATGGCCTGTTGGTGGTATCACTAGTGACAGTTTGGCCACCTAGTTATGTGACAAAGGCAGCTGGTATCTGTGCTGTTGACAAAGAGGGGTATTAGATTATTGGCTAGTCATTTCATTATCATTTTATTAAGGGAAAAGCATGTTTAAAAAATGAGAAGTGAATCTACTTCTATATTCCAGATAATATGTGCCTATACTTTCAATTCTTATGATCATTTCCTAAGACTGAGGTTTCTGAGAAGCAGTTGCTTTTTCATATTTCAATTATGAGTCCTGATAAAATGTTTTCCAAGAGGAATTTCCTAGGAATTTGGAAGCTTGGGGAAAAAAATTAGAGGGATTTTGTTGTTGTTATTCTTTATTCCCCTGTAAGGAATTCTTAAATTTGAAAATTTTTCATTAAAATCAAAAGTACCGTAGAAAACTCCTTTATGACAGCAGCATGCCTTGAAAAGAATTAGCTCAAATCACTATAGAGAGTTTTTTACTTCTATAATAGGATGAGGAAAATTTCAATTGCCAGAATTCAGTTCCTCCAGGGGAGAGTTAGTTATATTTAGAAAAAGAATATATGTGTATACACACACACACACACACACACACACACACACTCACACACACACAAGTAACAAAAGACATAAACGATCTTCTAAGAAAGTGGGCCTTGTTAACCAGAAGTCCCTTTGTTTTATGGAATTCGTTGATGAGTTGGGCATGGAGGTTTAAAGATCATAGCTAGGACACAGATGCATTGCTCTGAAAAGAATAGGGAGGGAATGGATGAGTGGGAAAGTTGTAAGACATTCCTGAGGAAAGAGAAAATTTGGAGGGGAGGAGAAGAGAAACGAGGCTGTGCACTGCAAATGGGAAAAGAAAGAATCAAAACCCCCTAGTGCAACTTGACTGAGGAGGTACTTATAGGGAGTAGAAATTTCTGATCAGGTTTTTAAGTTGTTTGCTGAGATAAGTGAGGATTAATGCCACCTTCTTCCTCCCCTAGTATCTCCAATAAAGGCCGCATTGCTCTTTTTTTTTTTTTTTTTTTTTCTGCTGCAGGGGCATGTGGGATTTTAGTTCCCTGACCAGGGATGGAGCCCGTGCCACTGCAGTGGAAGTGAGGAGTCTTAACCACTGGACTGCCAGAGACTCAGTCCCTGTGTTGCTAATTAACATTAGATCAAATGCATTCTTCTGGGTGAAATCAAATAGGTATTGAGTTCTACATCTGGATATGGACAAAAGCAGCAGATACAAGAACTGACCTTGGGGGGGTGTGTGCAGCTGACCTTGGGGGTCACACTAGAACTTACCCTTCTCATACTGGCAGACCATTCTTAATAAAGATGAAAGGCTTTTTTGAGAAAATGACATATAGATGATCTTGAGGTATCTTTTTCTTCATGCACAGAACTACACAGCACAACTAGTTTCTAAATTTAGACTGGAGTTAAATAACAAAGATGAGTGTCCATTTATATGAAATTCTAGTCTGGCAACCTGGAAAGCTATTCACATCCCAGCTGGCTCTGTGACAATCGGATACGAATTGTTAGGACCCTTGGTTTTAATAGGTTTGGAGCTGATTTAATATACAGTAGTTTTAAAGGAGCTGAATAAAAATAGATGCAGGGCTTGCCTTGGCTCTATGACCTTATGGAAGTCCAGGCTTGGCTTTATCATGTATGAAATAATGAATGTAGCTAAATGACCTCTAAGGTCCCATCTAAGTCTAATGTGATGAGTTTATCATTAGAGAAGGTTACTCCTTAAGTGGCTATAAATGTTTCTTTGATCTTTCTCAAGGCCTTAATTTTCCAAATGGCATGTACCTCCTGGAAATAGTAATAACGTAGATCCATAGGCAACCCTTAGTTCTAAAATGACCCTCTAGCCACAGTCTGGTACTTCTGGAGTCTTAATACATTCTCTTTTCAATGGGATTTAGCTTTTACAAAAATAACCCATTTTATAAATAATGGAAGTATAAAAAACTAATTAATGAATGTAGTAATAGTTATAAAATGCTGAGTTATGAAGGCAATGATATTGACAATAAACCAGTTATGATGGTAATAATAGCAATAAACCTAATCATAGCAAATCTTTGTTCTAACAATACTCCTCATTCATAATAGAGCTTTAAAACATGGCTATTTGAAAAGTGATCACATTGCCAAGTTTCTTAATTTCTCAGGTATAGAAAAAATGTCTCTTGATTAATGAGCTGATGTTCATTCATTCATTCATTCAACAAAGGAATCCATTGGTAAAAAAAATTTAGACGTAATCTCTTCTTCATGAAGTTTTAGTCTTGTGGGAGGGTCAGATATTTATCAATAAACACCCAAATGAATGAAGAATTGCAACTGTGATGTTAGCAGCATTTGATCCTTCAAGGAGAATAGAGAAGGCTTCCCTGAGAAAGTGCTACTTGAACTGATATCTGAAGGAAGAGTAGGATTTAATGAGGGAAAGAGGGAGGGAAGAGTGTGCTCAGCAGGGAAACCTGTCGCTGGCTGAAGTGCCATGAATCAGAGGAACTGAAGAAGGGCCTCTGTAGCCTGAAAAGACCAGAGGGGAGCATGGTGGCACAAGGCTTGAGAGGTGGGTGAAGCTAGACCATCCATGGACTTGTACCCCATGTTATAGTGATTTGTCTTTATCCTGATAGGTATGCTAAGTCTCTGAAGTTTTAAAGCAATTGTTTGTAGCATGGGGGTAGGGGTGTGGGCCGAAATGATCATTGTTAAGGTTTGGAACGATCACACAGGCTACAGTTGGGAAAACAGATGGGAGGGAGGCCGGTTTGGATGCAGGTAGATTAGATAGAAGATGATTGCAGAACTCCAGGAGAAAGGTCATAAAAACTTGGACTAGGAAGTTGATGGTGGATGTAAAAACAAGGGGCCAGATTTTTAGGGTTGAGGGACCGATCAGATTTTCTCTGCAAATATCTGTCAAGATTTAGGAATATTCCATGAAGGCAAGTTTCCTGGCAACTCCTACACTGGAGTGGAACCTTTCCTTTTCCTGTATCAGGACTCCTGATAGGGTAGGAAATAAAATGATTTCCCCACACCTTTCCTTATTGATCACTTCCTTCTCGTTCTCCACATTGGCTTCTAGACATGTGGAGTTTTGAGCCATTGGATTCTGGGTCTAGATAGACATTACTATCTAGGGGACACTTGGTGGCCCCTTCCATTTTCTGGGATCTATAGCACTCTTTTCTGCCTAGATTGGGTTTAGGTTATGAGCTCTTTATAATCTGAAGTTTTGTAGTATATTGAGGTGATGGAAAACCTTGGAGAACATCTCTTCGGTGAAAAACAAAAGCTAAAGAAAACATTTACCTCTGACCTTGCTACTCCTCCTTCCTGCCAGTGATGTTTCCCCTTGTGAGACATGCCTGATAAGTGTGTCCCTTCTACCTAAATCTGATAATAGGACATTATTACCCTAAATCGTATGAAGTAAGAAGAAACATTTTTTTTTAAGTCTTGCTTTTGTTTAAGTTGTTTGTTCCAGGAGAATTCCCCTCAGGGAGATTTTTTTTTTTTCCTAAGAAAATACCTTAATGTCTCCACTGACTATGAAAAGTAGGCCAAAGGCCCTTGTGTCAGTCTAGATGGGAGAGCATGAAACAGAATATCAACTGCTCTAAAATGGCAGGAATTTAGAGCTTCTATGCTGTTGGCTCCGGAAAAGATGAAAGGAGAAAAAGGTCTAAGAAGTAAACCGTCCGTAGACTAGGACCCAGCTTTTTTAGTCAGTGAGAAATTTCTGTGGATTGAGGAGAGACAAATACATTTTGAAGAAAAGTAACATCTGAAATTCAGTATGCAATATGCAGATGTTTTAAGCTCTGGGTTGTCATTATTCTTACTATCCCCAAACTTTTGGTCAAGTCTGTTATGCAGAATACTTTCGTGTTAGAGGTTCTTAAAGGGCAGTAAGAGAGAAGAGACCATGTCCATTCTAGTGAGAATCAGACTAGAGGGGAAAGCACAGCTTCAAGAAGGGAGACGGGGAGCCGAGTACAGGGAGGTGAGTTGGGAGCAGAAATTCTGAGCGAGCTGCGATGGAAAACATGAATGCATCCCTCATCTCATGCCTTAGAAATTCTAAAGAAAACACCAGAATCTCATAGTACTAGGAATGGGGCTTGGGTCATGTATTTGAAGATTGACGAGTTATACGAGAAGGCTGAAGAGTGGCATCCCCCTTGGTTGTCCCCCACCTTGGTTGTTCAGAGCTGTTTCTAGGGATGGAATCAACCAGTTGGTGCTTCCTGGACCTCAGACTGCCTTGGATCGGTTGGACAGGTGGTGGCTCAGGAAGGCACTGGGTATAGACATGGATCTTGGGATCCATGAACTTGTGCATATATTTTGGCTGCTAGACTGACACCTTCTGCAGCCCCATCACTAATGAACTTCCACGAAATCACTGCAGGTTGCTATTGCTTTTCTCTGCTTTTGTTATTGCAGGAGGTTGTAGTTTTTATAGTGAAGTAAGAAAATGACTAATTTGTAGCAACACTCAAACAACATTGAGTACCCTCTCTGCTATGTGCATTCACACATCTATTTGAAAGTGACTGCAATAACTTTTTTATTATAGTTTTATTATAGTTACTATTGTCTTTATTTTGCAGATAAAGAAAGTAAAGTTTAGAGAGGTTGTAACTTACCCCAAATCATACTGCTTTTGTGTTATGGAACCTCAACTTGAACCCTAGACTTCTGATTCCAAATCCAGTGCTCTTTTTATTATGCCAGTTTTCTTGAATTTATTTTAATCCGAAAGCATGGGAGAGAAGGTATTTTTCTTCACTGTGATTTCCCCAAAGTCGCAAACCCCACTACAGACAGCTCTGGGTACAGAAGCATGCTAGGAGTCTATCTTGATGACATTGTTGTATTTTATACTATTATCTTTACAACTATAGAGTAACAAATGATGAGATACCAAAAGAATAAGTGAGAGTTCTTTAATTGGAAGTCTATTTTCATGTCCAGTTAATTTTTTCCCCAGTAGGTAAATAATACATCATTTTAGAGAATTGTAAGAACATTCTCATTATAAGTAGTACTTAAGATTTACAAGAGGTTACGGGAATGGCTTTTCAATCTGGTAATTGTTTTTATGTGTATTCACTTCCTGTTGCCCCAGGAACTTAGTGAAATGTTATTTGTTCCCTGGAGAAATAATTTCAGATCTCTATATTGATAAGATACCACAAATATACAGTTTTCACAGGGAAACAAGAACAAAGCTGTATGAGGTTTCATTAAAATTTGGCCTCATTCCTAGTTTCATGGGTTAGTGAATGGCCTAAGAGATCGCCTCCTCCAGCCCCTGCCTCTACCTTATGTAGTATCTGAACAATTCAAAAAGGAGCATTTCTGCTGTTCTTAAAATTCTGGAATTTATCTTGGTAACTTAAATCTCTATAAGACCGTGTTTTCTATACCAAAACATATCTTTCTATCCAACTTAATCTTTTGTATTCTCATCTGGCAATTTCTCTCTAGAACTTTGTGTCCTCTCTCCACTAGAAACAAAACTCAGATGGTCAGCCACCTCTGTGCAAAGACAACTTATAGTTTCAACACATGTGGTCAGCTCTCAACTAGACCAAATAATCTCATTTAAAAATTTGTCTTCTGGGTCCAGTTTTCCATTCTCACAGCCACATTAATGGATCTTGTTTAGCTTTTTGTCTCTTATCCATTCACTGTGAAATTGTGAATTCCAAGATTATGTGTGGTCATGAGTTGATCTGAACACTTTTGGGCTCTAATTCTAGTGTGAATGACCAGAAGAATGACCTTTCATTGTTTTAAGACTTCATTTGGAAATTACCACAGCTAATTTTCGGTGGTATGAAAAGGGAGGAAGCTGCTAACAAGGTCTATAAAGTATTCATTTTTTTAATTTAAAAATATTTATTAAGTGCCTGTTATGTGTTAGGTACTGTTCTAAGGGTTTGGGATCCATCAGTGAATAAAACAAGAACCTCTGTCCTCTTGGAGCTTACATGACAGATGTCTGTGTGTCATATGCATTTTGTGGCATGTATTTATGGGTTTTTTTCAGCATGCATTTATGGTCTGTAATACATCTGGAGCACCTACACATCTGGAAAGGTTCTCATCCTCACATCCTCCCAAGCTGGGGAGATTGGATGATGAGAAGTCCCAGTTCCTGGCTCAGGAGAAAACGAAACTAAGAATATATTTTCAAATGAGACATTGTGTATGTGGTGGCTACTTGCGTTCTGATGCTTTGTGTGTTCAGAAGGCATGTAGCGGGTCCATGTGATGCCTTACCTTCTTTGTATGAAATTGTTTCTGTAGAAAAAGTGTTTTGCATCTCTCACAACTCACTTAACTATCCAATATTTGGGACATATTGAGTTTGTAATTGGGAGTTGTCTGTGCACCTGTCTACATCTACATAGAATATGAGTATGGCTGTGCTTATGCACATTTGGACATACACTCATATAAGAAAAGCAACATAGAAGCTATTTATTAAACACATGTGTATTGTGTACCTATTCTCTACAAAACATGATGCTGGACTCTTTCTTTCAGTAAGAATAATGGGTGCATAGTAGATGGGATAGGAGAGCCTGTTTCCAAATTTGACTCAGATGCTTCATATACTTGTTACTTGTATAATCTGGGGAAAGCCATTTAACTTTTTGAACTTTGATTTCCTCACCTGAGTGTTTGGAAAATAGCTTCTAAGTTACAGTACTGGCTGCTGGAAGGGTTAAATGAGATGATGTATGTGAATGGTACTAGGCACTTAATAAATGTCTATTTTTAAAAAGTAGGCACAGATCCTGTTCTAAAGGAAGAATCAAACACATGGATTTGTCATTTATAAGAGGCAGAGAGAGATACAGATAAATGGATGCTTGTAGAGTCCAGGGAGAGGTTGTATATGGGACATGTGAAGGGGTAGGGATTCAGGAAGGTGCTGGAGGACCAGGCATTGGAGCGGGATGGGATTTACACAAGAGGAAATGATAAGGGTAGTCTAAATCCAAGTACAGAGAACTTTACTAGTTTAGCCACCCATACACACATATCCTTTATGTTAAGGAAGATGTTACAAATGTGCTGCTGTGTCTTCTCCGTGTGTGATTTGTGATTGAAGACAATAATCACAGTCAGGTCACCCAATATCCAAAGTCTAAAAGGACTTGATTTTCATTCTCACTTTCTACCTTCTAATTCAACTGCAAATTTAAAATCAGAATAATTACTTGATTTCTTATTGTCAAGTATGCTCTGTCTTTGTTTTCCACACTAGTGCTCTAATTTCATACACACATGTACACAAACACGTGGTTTAATAATAAAATGTATTCCAGGATATTCATCAAGATGATAGATATTCAACAGTAATCCCGTTTCCTAAAGGCCAACGGAATTTTTAAAACATATAATAAATTTACATAGTAACGTCATGGGCTAATTCCAGGCTCAATTCATCTTTGATGCATGGGGCACTTTCTCCTGCCTTCTCCTCCAACCTTAGATACCACAATTTCCACCCCTACTCACACACACACACACACACACACACCACTGCCCTCCAGCCACACCAAACTAGTTAAGGCTCCTGACTCACTGGACTTGTTCATGCTTCTGTGCCTTTATGCAGATTTTCTCTCTGCCTGGAATGCCACTCCACTACCCCCTCTGTTTACTTAGGCCACCTGCTCCACCTTCCTGACCAACTCAAATGCAGTCCTTTTGTAATGCGGTCCCTGATGCCTACAAGGAAAACAGTTCTTTATGTCCCCGCTGTACCTCCGCTTTAGCGCTCATCAACCAACACTGGAATGTACTTTGCTCCTGACCATCTTCCCTATTATGCTGTGAGGTCCCTCAGGGAAAGCCTGCTGCTTTAATAAGTTCTTGTAAAGCCTGGACTTATATAGAAGATATACAGAAAATATTTATTGATTGAATAAGTGAATTAAAAAAATGAAATGATGTAGGACTATTTTCTTTCCTGACTTTTTTACACTCAGAGTGATGGAATTCAGTTAAGCATATGAGAGGATAAACCAACCAAAGGGGAAAAACTGAGAGTGAGAATGATGAGAAAAAAAATTGGGTGCTTTTGGTGGTTTTCAGGCATTCTGTAGAAAAACTAACTCCTCCAAGAGTGGTTCTCAAGGTTGGCTGTATATTGGATTCACCTGGGGAGTTTTACAAACGTGATGCCTGGGTCCCAACTATAGAGACTTTGATTTAATTGGTGCTCAGTATAGCCAGAGCTTTAGTTCCCCAGGTGATTGTAAAGTGCAGACAAAATTGAGATTGACAGTCCTACACGGTGAAGATTGTTGTGAGTGCTTCCCTGAGACTAAGGTAAGCAGAAAGATGGGGGCATACAGTATGTGTGCATGTGTGTGTGTAATTTGTCAAGAATGTGAATTTGTGATAGGCAGGTTAGGAAGCTTCTTTTGAATTTATTAATATTTTTACGTTTTGAGGTGCAAATCTAAAGTAAATAAGAGCAATGTTTATTAAATATATTTACACATAGGCCACTCAAAGAGGTCATTTTAAAGTCTAACACTTCAGGAAGTTGGTTTTCAAAGTCATTTAGCTTTTACTTGAAAGTTGATTTATTTTTAAGCTTCTAATTTCAGACTAAATAAACACACAGTAGATTATCTAGAGAATTGAAGCCAAACCTATTTTAGGCTCTAATTAGCCCTACTACTTGAGGTGAAAGTGAGTCTTTGTTTTGAATTTTTTAGCTACTTGAGGCCAAAGCACAGTTTTTATCTGTTTTCTCTGGGTAATTTACAAGTATCATTGCAGCTTTAACATCTTCATTTTCTGAGGGAAGTGCAGGCAACACAATGTCGTGATGAGAACTTCAGTTTGTAGCTAGCTAGCACTTATGCTACATGATCTGGACTTTTTTCTGAAATATAAGAAGGGAATTTATACAATTAATTTTAAAGACATGGGTTTTAAACAAAATATTGGCTGCATAATCCTATATTCCAATCCAGATCCAATTGAATACTTTAAACCTCATCCAAGATTATCCACATTACCCAGAACCAGTGATGGGCTCTGATTCTCTCCCTTCCACTGGAGCATGAAATCTCTTGGCACCAACATTATGTTTTAAACTGAACCAAAGGCTGGAAACTCGAAAATGCCCCAACAGGACAGAATTATTTTTATTTCTATTGTTATTTCAATGTAGAAAGTATGAGAACATTTTATTTTCTTTATTTTAACTTTTCACATACTAAGGAAAGCTCTATGGAGCAAAGGTCCTCATTTCAAAGGGCACCAGTGTGAAAAGAGTATTTTCTTTCCTTATACTCCAATAAATGGGCAAAAAGCCATGAGAACTTGCTATAAAATATTTCTGCTATCCTTAGAACGCAGCATAGAGTAGACCCATCTTGGACCCTACGTTGAAAACTCTAGGAGATCCTTGTTATTATAATTGGAAGATTCTGAGGAGTAAGGTAATATTTGACTAGAGATTTAAAAAAATTAGAGGAAATAGATACTTGTGGAAACAATTCACTTCATAGCACATCTGTACTTTGTACTGATGATACTTTAATAAAGATCTAGTAATATCTGAAATGTTATTTTTATTATTTTTTATTTATTTAATTAACTAATTTATTTATTTTGCGGTGCACGGGCCTCTCACTGTTGTGGCCTCTCCCGTTGCGGAGCACAGGCTTCCGGACGCGCAGGCTCAGCGGCCACGGCTCACGGGCCTAGCCGCTCCGCGGCATGTGGGATCTTCCCGGACCAGGGCACGAACCCGTGTCCCCTGCATTGGCAGGCGTACTCTCAACCACTGCGCCACCAGGGAAGCCCTGAAATGTTATTTTTAAATACTGTTTTTATTTAAATAACAAACCTCCATATGGCTTCTAAATTCAGGATAGAAATGTGGAGTGATGTAGCTTATTCACTCTTGCAGAGTTATCTTTGAAATTAGATATTTTTATCCCCATTTACTAAAGAATAATGACTCACCAAGGATTGTTAAGTTTCCTACACATCGTCCTTCAGCTTACTGATGTCAGGTATTATATTAATAAATTCTCTGGTATTTCAATTCTTTTAGTCCTTCTGGTTTTCACATTTTGGCTAATGTGGGTCTGCTTGTTCCTGAGAAATGGGCACAGTCGTTTTTTTTTTTTTTTTTACCATTATGATTTGTATATAATTCATACATATTACAAGCAAAACAACTTAGTGTTGCCTTTAAATACTACCATAACATAATAAGGAGAAAAATGCAAATGGATGAATTCTAAAAAATTCCACACATCCACTAGTAGCTACAATTTCCAAATTCAATGCATCATTCACAAGGTAAGTTAAAAGGCAAACATTTTAAAAGGAAGGCCTTAAAAACATACATTTTGCAAGGGATCACCTGCAAGTTTAAGAAGTAATTCCGTTTTCTGAATTTTCAGAACTCATAAAGTCTCACAAATCCTGTGGATCAGTCCCTTTTCCAGATACTTTTCTGTGAGCTCATTATTCATATATTCAACAGATACCGAGCACCTATAAAGTGCTTGGCTCCATGGATATAATGGTGAAGATACAAGCCTTGCCTTCCTGCAGTGGATATTCTAGATGGTACAATAGAAGGCCATTACAGAAAAATGTGTTAAGTTTCTAAGCATGTGTATATCTATAAACTTTTATTTTAAAGAAAAATTCAAAGAGTTGGGGTCATCCTGAGACAGCAGGTTACCTTTGATGATGAAAATAATTTATTTCACATGTGCTGTTGCTACTGTTGTCAATTCTTAATGCTTGGAATGCCACCATTTAAAAACTCTGGTTCAAATGTTATATATTTCATAACTAACTGGATAAAGAAATAGTAGAATTGGCACAGAGGAGCTACGGCTACCCCTGATGTTTTGACAAGAGGTAAAGAATATTTCACATTTCGAAGCTTAAAACCTTTTCTATTAAATAAAAATCCAAGAGCTTCTTCCCTCTTCCACCTAAAGTCACTTATTTTACCATAAATAAATCCTTTGGAAACAATCATGAGATGCATTATCCTGTATGGTGGAAAACATCCCTAGATAATACCTGAATGCCTCTAAATGATTCACTAAGTCTGACCATCCTAAATGTATCTATTGGTTGGTTTCCCTAAAGACCTTCCCACCAAACACAATACCTTCAGCTCAGCATATGTATCTTTAGAACGAGTTCATTCTGTATTCAGATATTTCAAGTGTAGTGCACATGCTACCATTTTGTCAGGATAATTAGAGCCAGTAGAAGTAGTTCTCATTCTGTAACTTAAAATCTACTACGAAAGAAAGTAGACACCAAGATACCAAAATCTTTCATGCTTAAAGGCAAATGTATTCAGTTCCTTTCCATGCAGAACATAGTAAGGTATCTTACATGCTTGTTATTTCTTTTCCTAATCAAGTTTGGGACAACCTTTGAGGATCCACTCATGCTCCATGGTGAGCCATCTTGTACCCTGTTCTGGTAAGTATCTTACATAGAAGAGAAAGGAATATTCTTGCTGACCTAGAGATTAGTCAAGGGGGGAGTGTGGTGGGAGAAGAGTTAATGTCTACTGTCTCCTCCGTTGCCGTCAAGGTCATGGTGGGGCGTTTATCCACCAACAGATGCCTACAGAAGCCATTCAGATACGCCACGGCAGGGAGGAAGGCATGGGAGAAGAGGACCAAGAGGAGAGACTTGCTATCCTATGATGGAGTGAAGAGGCTGCTGGCTGGAAAAACCAGGAATAAGGAAGTGAAGTCATCCTCTTTAGGAGGCCATACCAAGCAGAAAGCCTCTGAAAAATCCACCAGTCACTAGAACATTCTTCTTCACAAACGACACCACCTCCTCTAGTTTGCTTTTGACCTCCGTAGGTATCTGGTTGCTCTTGCGGATCTTCAGCTGTTCCTTGGCTTTCTTCATGTCCTTCTCTACCCGCTGCCCGTCCAGTTTGATGTAGCCAGTATGGTTTGCAAGCTGAAGCAGGAAAAATCCACCTCCCAGAGCTGTGGCAGCCCAACTTCCAACCTTCCGGAATAAGAAACCCGTGCACCATCCAGTGACCCCTCCAATTAACAGCTGGGGTGCCACGCTATACTTTTCAGCTGAAGGCCCAGATTCCTGCCCAAACAGCTTGCACCACCCTGGCTGCTTTTTAGCAAGTTCTGCAAGGTCCAGTGATTCAAAATTCACCTCCAAGTTTCCTTGACTGGCTGCGGCCATTTCAGCGAGCTGGTCTCGCGATGAAACCCGTCGGGCCTCCGCGCGGTAGGATGCAGAGTGGCGCGCTGCGCGAGCTGGCTTCCGGCACTTGGGGAAGATGTTTCCATTCCCACGGCGGCGGCGGGAGACGTGGGCGCCGTCTCGGTTTGTGTAGTCTTAAGTCTGGTTTTGGAGATCCTCCTGAGTATCTCCTGACACTTTTATTTTATTTTACTTTTCTGGTACGTGGGCTTCTCACTGTTGTGGCCTCTCCCGTTGCGGAGCACAGGCTCCGGACGCGCAGGCTCAGCGGCCATGGCTCACGGGCCCAGCCGCTCCGCGGCATGTGGGATCTTCCCGGACCGGGGCACAAACTCGTGTCCCCTGCACAGGCAGGCGGACTCTCAACCACTGCGCCACGAGGGAAGCCCTCCTGCCACTTTTAAAAGGTAAGTAATCCTTTTACCCTGCTACGGAGCACAATACTGGGGATGTGAGACCAAGAATGGTCAGGTGTAGGAAATTAAAGGAAAGCCCGTTCACTCTCCTTTAATAGCACCCTGTATTAATTTAATTTCAAAGTTGAGAAAGACTCCAGGATAGTCTAGTCTAATCATCATACATTGGGTGCACATTGGCTGCCTTAAATAAAACCTCCTGTTAGTATTTCCCCAGAGTATTTCCAAGGAAATGGGTCTCTGAGAATAGTGATTGCAGTCAGGTCCTTGGCAGCTTGTACAAGGGTAGTGAGTGATGGGCTAGTGCTTATGATAAAAGCTAATTTACTGAATAAACTGCGTGGTAGACACTTTTCTAAGTTCTTCGTATGCGTTTACTCTTTAATCCTCACAATAACCTTATGAGGCAGGTACTATTATAATCCTTATTCTACAGATGAGGAAAAGAGAGCTGGAATTCAAACCAACACTTTCAACACTTGGCATCTTTTACTATTATGTCATACTATTCTATAGTTTACATTCTATTCTATAGATTCAGAACTATAGTTTGCTGACTTCCTATAGATCTTGAAAGCATCATTTCTGTAACTGAACAATAGCACAGGGGCCATTGAGAAAACCAACCTGTAATAGGTTGAATTTCAATGACTTATGTTTTTATTTTATTTTGTTTTATTTTATTTTAAGAAATGGTATCTTCTCCAGGAAGAAAAATCCTGTTAACTTAAGAAAATACATTTTGGAGCATAAAAGTCCAGTCTGATATATTTTGCTTAAATCCAGGAGAACTGTACTTATTCAAATTATAAAGCAGAGAGTTCAACTGAAAATGTGGTCTCATGATAAATAGATTCTAAAGGAGAGAAAATATAATCTGACAGCAGGCATTTTAAAGCTTATTTTTTGCATTATAGAGTTTTGCAATAGAGTTTTGGAAGAACTTTTAAGATACTTGGAGAAGTATCAGGAATGATTTAAAATCATAGTTAACAAATGCCATGGGTTTTATTGTCCAAGCAAATTCTTGTATCTTAACATCTATGGGAGAGATGAGCTATATATACAATAGACAAAGCACTTTTATTTTTTAATGATTTTCTGTTTTTCTTTGTCTTTGACTCAAAAGGTTTTATTTTCTGGCCTATTTAGGTGGATGATATCCACTTAGGTGATCAGGTTGAAAATATGAGCTGCTATTATATTTTGATCATGACACACAGTTGCTGGAAAATTAGATTCCCTGTAATTGGATTGATGCTGAAATTGTAATTATAAATTTCTATTGTTATTTTGCTTTCTTTTATTTGATTTTTTAAAACTGGACAGTTGTTGTGGAAATTAACTCAGACCTGACAACTTCAAGTGGTAGAAATATATGAGCTGAAGTTTCTAGTGTTCAACAAATTGAGGAACTTAGTTTTGAAATGTGAAGTTTCTGTTGCTCTTAATCTTTATAAAATAAAGATGTAGCATTTTTCTCTGCTTTGACTTAGACAAGTATAACATTTCCCACACTTGAGTCATCCCCCTACCACTTTCACAAATTTTTGCTGTCTACCACCCATATACACTTATTTATTATACCTTTTTTTTTTTTTTTTTTTTTGTGGTACGCGGGCCTCTTACTGCTGTGGCCTCTCCCGTTGCGGAGCACAGGCTCCGGACGCGCAGGCTCAGCGGCCACGGCTCACGGGCACAGCCGCTCCGCGGCATGTGGAATCTTCCCGGACCGGGGCATGAACCCATGTCACCTGCATCGGCAGGCGGACTCTCAACCACTGCGCCACCAGGGAAGCCCTATTATACCTTTTTAATTGACTTGTTTTTATGCTTAACCTCATCTTAGGCAACAATATGCATGAAATGACAGGTTTGATATACTAATTATATACTTTTTCATTACTTAGTAGCAAAATAAGTACTAATGTGTTACAATTTTAAATGTTTTATCCTTATACCATCTAAAATCAACTGTAGTACCAACATTTGGGTAAAAACTGTCCTGGTGTAACAGCTGGGCATTTAAAGTAAAATTATTTAAACTTTTCCTCTATTTTTTCTTCTTTCTTTCCTTTTTAAAGTTTGAATATGTCGAACTGACTTATCAAGTTACCACTCAAGTGGTGCTTCTCAATCTCTTTTCCTCTGTAGAGAAATGGTGGAGGATGTATATTCCTCTGTCCAAAGTGAATCACTGAGCCAACTCGGCTGTTTGTTATTCTGGGCATGTACGCCATAACTCCACCACTCTCTCTCCTGCTGAAGAAAGTATAACAGAATGCAAGTGAGCTAACCTTGATTTTCTGTATTTTTAAGAGTAAATCATTTACAAACTCAATCCTTTAATTATGAGTAGTAAAAAACAATTTCCTTGCAACATACCCATCTACTGATTGCAACATCATGCTTAAGAGCCTCTGTTCTTACAGATTAAAAGGTGCTGCCAGAATTTTTGTTTCTGTTTTAAATTTGCATTCAAGCAACAGTGTGCTTGAGATTATTTTTTTTAACTACAAACAATTGTTTTAATTCCATTCTCTTTAATACCCTTTTTTTTCTCTTTCAGAAAGTTTCTTTTAATCTCAGAATTTTAAAAAGGAGAGTACTGTATTGAGAACTCTCAGTGACCTGGTGGATTATTATGGGGTTATTCTTTGTCATTATAGGGTGACCAGTTTGTCCCAATTTGCCTTGGACTTTTCTGTTTTTATCACTGGAGTCCCACATCCTGGGAAATCCCTCAGTTCTGAGCAAATGGGACAGTTGACCACCCTAAAGCAGGCTGACAGAAATGGAGAATGTGACTGGATAGGATTTTAGTTGGGTGTATAATTGGTAATCCATATATTTAAATATGCTGAGATCTTGAACTTCAACATAATGATCGCAGCTAAAAATGGGCAGAGAGATCTCTCTATTGCTCAACTTGTCCGTTCTCTAAATTGCTTCTCTAGTGAGCTATCAAAAACACACTTCTTAATTATGTCACTGCATTGAGTAACAAGGCTTCACATTTATTTCAGGAAGAATCCAAACTCTAGAAATTGCCTCACCCAGCCTCGCTTGATTTGGTCCATTGGTTCTCAAACTTTACTCTGGGAAGGACCACCTAGAAAATGTGTTTAAAATGCACATTCCTATGCCCCTGATTCAAAGAGAATAAATCTGGAGAGCAACTAAAAGCATTTTTTCAAAAACAAGCACAGTGGGGGACTCTTTTTCAGGTAGTCCTTGGACCATGTTTTGAGGAAAATTGACCTAGTTTGGTTTTTTTTTTTTTCCTAGTTTGGTTTTTATCCCCATTTTTTAAATGCCCAGTTGTTGGTTTATTCTCTGGGCTTATTAAAAGTCACTTAACTTTTCAGTGTTCCAGGCCTTCTACCTGAAACCCTCTCCTACATCTCTGTTGGTCAGTCAGATTTCTACTACCTGGACGTCCCCTTTCCCAGGAAGCCTCTGCAAGGCCCCGTTAGGGTTAATGTCTCTCTCCTTGTCCTCTATTAGGACCCTGCCCCTCCTGCCAAGTGTCTAGAGCCCAGGATTGTAAATGCCTCTTCCTTGTGTGTATCTCTCTTTAAGCCAAGTTCAGTGCCCATAGACACCTCTCATCTTATTTATGATTATGTCCTCAGGCTCTAGCTCGTTGTTGAGCACATGGTAAGAGCACAAGATTGTTTACTGAAGAATTAAATTTCTTTAGTAATGGGTAGATTGATGTAACACAGTCCTAGGAACTGAGACTCAGGTGCATCTCTCTGGTATTGGGTTATCCCCTTCCCCAGCCCTCCTCGTATCCGTGGGTATGTTTGGGGGCTTAGGAATACTGGGATTTGGTTGTGGGGAGAAGTGCAGGGCCCCTGGAGAGGGAGACAAGGGAATGAGAAGTTACAGGTTTAGGGGAATGTCATTGCATTCCTCCCCAGCTGGACCTGAGGGACTGGTCTGGAGCCTGAGTAGAGAAAGGGGTGGTGGCAATTTCATCCATTTCACAGAGGTTCACGGGGCAGACGTGATGCAGCCAGGGGGCTTGAGAACAGGGAGCCACACGCATTCCCTGACACCACACATGTGTACACACACTGCACATCACACACACACACCACACGCACCACGTGCATCACACGTACATACCACACATATACACCATATACTTCACACACACCACTCATACCAAACCACACACACACACCCATACACACACTCAAAGCTTCTCCCTCCAACACCACCTAGGACCCAGCCTTGCCTCCTGAGGGCTCTGGGCCGCCGTCAGCAGGGCTAGCAGTGTTGTCTCTGAGGGAAACGGCAGTATAATTGTCCTGAATGCTCAAGAGCTCCTGATCTCCCTGGAAATTCCATAAAAAATCCCAAAGAGATTTAGTGGAGGTGTTGAAGGGAAGGTCATGAGCGGAGATCTTGCATTAACAAAAAGGGGCTGAGTGCTAGCATCATTGGACTTCATTTGTGAAAAGTGGACTTCTGAATGAGACCGAGAATAAGTAAAATCCAATTTCTAGACAAGGCCTGTCATGAAAGTTCAGCCTTAGACTGCCAAAAACAAGACTTTCTCATAAGACTGGGCCGACAGATCTATGAAATGGGCTGGCTGAATGCTAACATTTTATTGCTTTCTGGACTTTTTGTACGAGTCATTCGAAATAAAAGGTGCTACCATTCTTGACAACTGGTGGCGCTGTGGAGTTCTTTTTCTGGCCTCGAGAAATTGCCACTGAGCCAGTGTACAGCAGGTCCTATATCAAATCTGGTTTTGAACAACTAGAATTGACCTTGCTGGTCGTGATACCGGTGAGGTGCTTCTGAATTAGATTGTGCTGAGCCCATCTCAGCAGCTTGGGAAATGGTGAGGCACGAACACACAGCTGATGTGTGCCTGGGAGAGTTTCACAATTGTGTGAATGATGGCTAGACAGATACTCAGTGTGAACACTACACATTGACTTAAAATGGTATTGACATCCTCTGGTGAATGATCTTGTCATGCTACGTGACAATATTCAGATGTATTCTCTGAGCAATTCCCTGCGTTAAACACCTTACTGTGTACTGGTAACAAGGAAGAGAATTTACTATTTCTGTAGCTGTATCTTGAAATACGCCTAACTCTAGGAAGAACGAAAATAAACATATAAATAAGTAACCACGATGGGAATTTTCTAATGAAATAACACCTAGTTGTCCGAAATTTTGTTTCCAGTTAATGGACATCGAGTCAACTTATATAACTGTCATAGCAAAGTTACATTATTGTAAATTGTTATTTTTATTGTTATTCAAAATAAGAGAGTATTATTCTTGAGGGGGGAATAATCAATGTATTTAGAAAGGTGGAGAGACCAACTGGTAAGAGTAATATGCACATTTATTTTAAAGATCACACATTAACATTTTTTTTTAAAAAGAGAGAGGGAGAGAAGAAAGTGTTAATGTAAATTTACTGCAATTTCACAATTTTAACACCAATTAAATTGAATGTTTGAAAGATACCAGAACTCTTATAAATGTATAAGGTCAGGGAAAGCTTATGCTTGACTTTCAGTTGAGAAGTAAAAAAGAAATGCCAAGTGTGATAAATGGAAATTCCAGAAAACACAGAGAATTAGATGGCTCTATACTCTGGTTAGAAACTGGAGGAAGGTTAGTGGCTGGTCTATCCGTCCTCTAGAAGAAAGGGCAGCAGAAAATGAAGTAGTCCTCCAGACCACAAAATAGGTGAGTTATGGGAGCAAATTCACAAAGACCCCTGAGTGGTTGTGTGTAAGTCAGTCAGTGAAAAGGATAATCAGAAGCTCCTGAGATGGAGTCAGCTGGCTGATTTCTGCCACTGAAGCTAGCATACCCAACCGTTATGTTATCCAGTTCGATGGAAGAAAATAAATTTCCAAATTCAAGCCCAAAATTCCCATGTTCTTGCAGGTAGGCAAGATTTGGAGGCAAAAATGAGGTACCCTGTTAAAATTTGAACATAGGGAAATAATTCTGACAGTTGGACTTCTAAACACATTTCATAAATTACATTAGAAATATGTACATTTGCCTTAAATTTTAATTCTTAAAATGGTGGCAGTAGTGGGCTTATCTCCCGACCACAACCATGATAGAATCATCTTGTCTTTTAAATCACCCCCTCCTAGATTCACCACTATCCTTTAGCCACAGTTATTGGTGATAATGTGTCGTTCCTCTCAGGTAGGCTGGGGTGGAGAAAATGTGAATCCCTCCATCTTCTAGTGCCTGAATGGCTGCAGAATTGTCTGTTATATGATGAAAGTTTATCGATGTAAAGAAGGAAAGTAATGGCAGTTGGTCAGCCATAGAAACGTGAAAATGTTGAGGGACAGAGGCCAGCACCAGTGGTCTTCATCCACGCACGGGACAACCTGACCTAGGATTGAGCTGCTTGCCAGTGTGGTGGGTCTGTCCCTGGAAGTGGAGATAAAAGCATATACCTCTGAGGGCTCAATGACGGACAGTCCAACTAAATCCCCTTGCTATATGTGATTCCATGCTCAATCAATAATAACATTTCTTCTAGTAATACTTTTATGTCTCACGTAAATATGTGTATGGGTGGACCATAGTCAGCATACACATTCTGTTATGGTTTGGGGTATCATTTGAAATAAACAAACTGGCATTGTGGTTTTCTACATCTTAGCCTTTGGGAGCTTGGTTAATGTAAATCCACCCTTGTCTTAGTCTGTTTGGGCTGATATAACAAAATACCAGAGGCTGGGTAGCTTATAACAACAGAAATTTATTTCTCATGGTTCTAGAGGCTGGGAAGTCCATGATCAAGGTGCTGACGGATTTGGTGTCTGTGAGGGCCCACTTTCTGCTTCGTGGACAGATGTCTATGTCTTCACGTGGTGGAAGGGGCAAGTGAGCTTTCTGGGGTCTCTTTTACAAGGCAGTAATCCCACTTATAAGGGCTTTACCCTCATGAACCAATCATCTCCCAAGGGCCCCACTTCCAAACACCAGCATACTGGGAATTAGGTTTCAACATGCGAATTTGGGGGAACACAAACAATCTATAGCAGGGGTCCCCAACCCCTGGGCCTTGGACAGCTACCAGTCTGAGGCCTGTTAGGAACCGGGCGGCACAGCAGGAGGTGAGTGGCGGGCGAGCAAGTGAAGCTTTGTCTGCCGCTCCCCATGGCTCCCCACCGCTCGCATTACCGAGTGAGCCATCCCACCATCCCCCGCCCCCCCAGTCCGTGGAAAAATTGGCTTCCACAGAACTGGTCCCTGGTGCCAAAAATGTTGGGGACTGCTGATCTATAGCAACCCCTTAAATTATTCTTAATTATTTCTTAACGGGATGGCAAATTTAATTTCTATGCCTTAAGGACTAATGGTCAGATCCCAGACTCTGATGAATTCCTGAGTTGATGGAGTTGATGCCAGCCTTGTGACTCCTGGCTGAGTGGCTAGCCTAAGCTGTGACATATGACCTTGCAGCCTTTCTTTCTTCAAATTGCTTCAATATGGTTATGGGCAAAAAGTTCCTTTCCAGATATGATATTCCTAGGGGTTGTATGTAGAAACTTTATTTGTTAATAGGCCTGTTTATTTTAAATAAAATATAAATGTATAGTTATAACTCAGTTTAGGGAAAAGACTAAATTTTCTTTTTTGGGGAAGGATGTGTGGTAGCCAGCTTCCAGTGGTCGTCAGTATTCATACCTTTCTATAATCCATTTCATGTGGATGAGGGCTGGCCTGTGTGACAAATTACGTATGGTGGAAATGATATCTGTGATTATCAAGACAGACTTATATAATACACTGCAGCTTCCACCGTGCTTTCTCTCAGATCACTCAGGCTGGAGAAAGCCAGCCACCGTATTGCAAGGACACCCAAGCAGTCCTGTGGAGAGGTCCACATGGAGAAGAATTAACGTGACAGCCATGTGATTGAGCCACCTTAGAAATAGATCTTCTAGTCCTGGTCAGGCTTTCAGGTGCCTGTAACCCCAGCCAGCTTCAGACCACAACGTTATGAGTACCTCTGAGTTAGAAACGCCCAATCAAGCTGCTCTGGAATTCGTGATCTAAGGAAACCGTGAGAGATAATAAATGCTTATTGTCGTTTTAAGCCACTAAGTTTTGCAGTGATTTATTATGCAGCAACAAATAACTAATACAGAATTTGGTATCTTAAAGTATGGTGATGCTATTAAAAAAATGAAAAACAAAAACTGAGAGCCCTGAGAGAGGGAACAACCAAGGAAAAACCTTCTTAGGCAGAAGTAGGATTGATGCTTAATCAAGGAGTTGGCGCATGGGCCCAGCTGTATATCAGAGCTGCTGTGGATCACTGACTCCCATGTACCCCCTGCTCTAACACTTTTATAATAAATGAGTGTCTAGAGTGGCTATCCTGTACTTGTCCCACCATTTTATGTTTGATGTGTTTGGGGCAGATGGTGCATCTCTTTAGTTCATAGGTCTTGAGATCAAGAGGAATCCCACTCGAGGAGCTTTATTTGAAGAACTCTGCCTGAGGATCCTCATCTATACCTGATTCCATCTGCATAAGGAGATCCTGGGCCACGAGCCTGAGATGATGCTATAAGAGGATGAACATTTCAGTGACCTTGGAGTGGGCGAATGCCGTGTGTATGTGGGTGTGTGTGAATCACTGAGAGTCAGAGAGTGGGCTGTGGTGTCTTTCCTCCGGGGGCCCGTGATGACCCTCATCTCCTGGTATTCATACCCTTCTGTAGTCCTCTCTTTCTTCTATACCAGAATACTGTAGCCTGGTGGCTTATAAATAGCAGACATTTATTTCTCATAGTTCTGGAGGCTGGGAAGTCCAGGATCAGGGTGCTGGCAGATTTGGTGTCTGGCAAAGGCCTACTTCTGTTTCATAGACAGATGTCTTTTTACTTTGTCTTCACATCGTGGAAGGGGAAAGGGAATTCTCTGGGGACCGCTTTTGTAAGGACACTAATTTCATTCATAAAGGCTCTACCTCATGATCGAGTCACCTCTCCAAAGTCCTACCTCCAAGTACCAGCACATTGGGGGTTAAGTTTCAATACATGAATTTTGGAGGGACACATTCAGTCTATAGCACCCCCTGTAAACTGAATCATTGTTGGTCTGTGTGGTCAATAAATTATGGTAGAAATGATGATGTGTATCTTCTGAGGTTAGATCATAAGAGGCGTTGCAGCTCTGATATGTAAGGGCACTCAAGCAGCCCCGTGGTGAGACCCCCATGGAGAGGACTTGACTTGGCAACACAACTTGCCAACCATGTGAGTGAGCTACATTGAAAATGGTTCCTCCATTTCCTTCGGGTTGCAGCAGCCCAAGTGACGTGTGATTGTAACCTCATGAGAACCTTGATCCATAGCTACCTACCTGAGCCACTCCTGAACTCCTGACCCAGAGAAGCTTACAAAAGATGATTAAATGAGTATTGTTTTAAGCCACTAGGTATTGGGGTTGTTTGTTAGACACTATTAGATAAGAAATATGGGGTATAAAGATGAATAAATGATATCTGTTCATTTCTTCTTCGTTTTCTTAAGACAAATTCAGGATAATATGCCAGAAAAGTTTGGATTACAGTGTTTTACGATGCCGAGAACTCCACCTTTGTAATGTGGAAACGGAATGTCCTTTCTGTTAAAGAACTGGTTAATTTGATATTTACCAAAGGATTAAGGATTTGTTCTATCATCATCATTATCACCAAAAGATGAATAGTAACAATGACAAACATTTACTGAGGGTGCTTTGCTAAATACTTTAGGTATTATATAAATTATTCCTCAAACAATGCTATGATGCAGATATTATTATTCCCATATTTTAGATGTGGAAATTGAGGTTCTAAGGGTTAAATAGAGTGACCCAAGGTCACACAGCTATTAAAGGTCAGGTCTTCCTGACTATAAAACGTATATATTTGTAACCAGTAAGCTGTGTTATCTCCTTATTTGAAAATTCTGCTTGGAGAGGCCTTGAATTTAAAATATGGAACATAGGCTCTAGCAGTTCAGGGTTTAGCGTCTGAATGCCAGAGAAGTTGACACTGACCATGTAAAATCTGTTTCATTCTATGAGCTATTCTTATTTCAGAATTTCCAGCGTTCGTTTATGTAATAGGAATCACACGGATCACACTCTGGTAGTTATACAGGAAGACAAATGAGATGACTACATGCTACAACTAATGACTCCTGGGCCTTGATTTCCTGCTTGCATTTCCTAACTAAAGCCACTTACTGGGATGGCAGGCTGTCACTGAAGTTAAACAAAATAAATCATGGGTTGTAAAATTAAAAACAATAACCCAATTTTATGGCTGTTTTGCTCAGACTGTAAGAGCATTGAGGATAATGGTCACGGCTGAACCAAGCTTAGATATTGCTAAGGCCAATTTTATGCCTTGTCATGCTTTTCATTTGCCTTTGCTTCAAGCTAATGGTAAAACAATTGGAAGATTGCTTTGAATCAAACATAACCACAGAAGAAACTTTAAAGAAGAGAATATATTAGCTTAATAGCTCAATAAAGCAAATTCAAATGTTCCTTTTGGCCAAAGTTTCACTTCATTTTAGCTCAGATTTTCCAGGATATTCTTCAAAAGGTAATGAATTGGCAAATTATTTGCCATTTCTAGTTGCATATTTAAGTGAAGACAAATCTTTATAGTTTTCATATTGAGAGGTTATGGATTTCTATTCCCTTTTAATGGAAATTAAAAATCTATCATCCACAAGCAAAAATGGTATAGGTGGGCTTCCCTGGTGGCGCAGTGGTTGAGAGTCCGCCTGCCGATGCAGGGGACGTGGGTTCGTGCCCCGGTCCGGGAGGATCCCACATGCCGCGGAGCGGCTGGGCCCGTGAGCCATGGCCGCTGGGCCTGCGCATCTGGAGCCTGTTGCTCCGCAATGGGAGAGGCCACAACAGTGAGAGGCCCGCGTACCACAAAAAAAAAAAAAAAAAAATGGTATAGGTGTATCTATGCATAACTGTGTGTGGAGGGTAGGGAGGTGGAGGGGTGGAGAGGGGGTCAGGAAGGGAAGGGGCCCAGAGTAGAGCCAGAATAGCATTGTTACCATTGGAAGAAACTCACCTGGGAAAGAATAGTGACCTATCTCTAAATCAAATTAAATCTCTCTCCAGTTTGGCAGGAGATTCTGTCTCAGTCATCTTGAGACTTTAGAGTCATCAGAAAGCTAAAATGATGCCTAAAAAATTGGGAGAGAGCCTCACGGCTGTTCCTGGGCTCCTTGTTGTCCGTCCTAATGCCAAGCTGGCTATGATGGTGTTTGCCTGAGCTGGGAGCCCTACTTCCTAGGATCCAGTCTTCCAGATCCACCAGGCAGCCATTTCTGGTGGAAAGTTTTGATACCTTTCAAAGTACTGTCAAAGTGAGGCACGTACCCTCACTACCAATGGGACCTTCCACTCTATTCCCTCCCCAGAGCAATGTCCAGCTTCCAATGCTGCTTCCACACCTTTCCCACCAAAAGCACTCACCTCTTTTCTGCCCCTTCCACAACCCTTAGCTTAATCTCTTTAAGGAATTCAGGTTTTCTGAGTGTGAAAGTCAGGCAGGGGGCTGGGATGCTTTCAGGCAACTTCTGAAACAAAAATCTCCTCTGAGGCCAGTAGCACAGAAGGCCTGGTTCCCTTTTTGGAACAAGGGGAAGCAAGCAAAAAGCAGGGGTAAACAAAACTCAGTATCTCAGTGTATTAACGCCTCACTGTAAGAGTAAAGATTCCGGGTAGGGAAATGCCAGATGAGTAACAGCTCACCAGCCACGCTATATTCATATTGGCTCTGGTCCAGTGGAAGTTCAGTTGTTAAAGAGCAGGTATAAATTCTTCATAAATACGACTTGGCCACACCCCTTACTCTGGGCAAAGTTCCTTTAGGGAGGACCTACTAGTGCTGTCTTTACTGTATATCAAGAGTCAGGGAGAATAAGGATTGCTGGCACTTCAGGGCACTCCCCAGTGGGTTTGGAGTGAGTCTTGAAGAGGCAGTCGTATACTCTAACCTCCTCAGAGAAGAGCTTCCTCGGATAAATGTTAAATCTGCATTAGAGCAGAATACAGCTCTTTACTTGTCACTTGTTTCATCCCTGGGTCTATTGCTGGAAAATTCCTCTTGTCCAGTGTTATCAAGCGAGCTGGCTAACTTCTGGAGAAAGCTGCTCATAAAACTGATAAGAGCCCTCTCTTCAACAACCTAATTTGAACTTTATCCCAGAGACCTTGAGAAACTGGATCTGCGTTTTTATAATCCAAGAGTTGAACGTAGTCCTGCACATTCGGGTAACATTCGACCTTGAAATGTTGTTCTAAAAGTCATGTTTCCCCTTTGCCGGCTTTGACGTTATCCGTGCATCAGTGCACACTTTATCATGGTAACGCGTCAGGAATGTGCAGAATGGTTGAGGAGCTTGAATGCCACGGCAGTTTCAAGTTTGCTGGACTCTTGTAACCAGCTCACTGGATCAGTTGCTGGAAGACTGTTACACTGCGTATGCTGAAGGAGAACTGACGTTCATGACCAAGTCGCTTTCAAGGGCAGTTCAAAGTGTTGGCTGACAAGGCTGTGCTTGGCCGATACTTTCCTTTTGGAGTATATTCTGTCATTGCTAGTGAGATATGCCACAGAAAATGCCTATTTCTTATTTTGGTCTCAGGAAAGCTATTACAATTTGTTTGTAAAGAAATGCTTGAATTTGAATGTTAAAAATGGGTTGCTGTATTGCAACCCATTAAGGGGACAACGAACTTTGGTGTCAAAGTCCTGGGTTTGAATCCAGGCCTGTCACTCACTAGCTGTGTGAACCTGAAGTAATTATCTGCCTGAGCCTCAGTTTTCTAATGTGTAAGAGGGGTAGAATAATGTTACTTACCTTTCTAGACAGTCGCATATTATGTTAAAAGAGATAATGTATGCCATGCTCTTAGTGCACTAAGAAGCAGGAAAAAGTCAATAACTATTCTATGATATTGTTCACCCTGTTTGTTCTATCTGTCCAATAGGACTGCAAGTTGTTTTTTTTTTTTTTTTGGTGGTGGCTAAAGGGTATTTTATTTTATTTTTTTTACATCTTTATTGGAGTATAATTGCTTTACAATAGTGTGTTAGTTTCTGCTTTATAACAAAGTGAATCAGTTATACATATACATATGTTCCCATATCTCTTCCCTCTTGCGTCTCCCTCCCTCCCACCCTCCCTATCCCACCCCTCTAGGTGGTCACACAGCACCGAGCTGGTGTCCCTGTGCGATGCGGCTGCTTCCCACTAGCTATCTGTTTTACATTTGGTAGTGTATATGTGTCAATGCCACTCTCTCACTTCATCCTAGCTTACCTTTCCCCCTCCCCGTGTCCTCAAGTCCATTCTCTACATCTGCAATTTTATTCCTGTCCTGCCCCTAGGTTCATCAGATTTGATGATGGCCATTCTGACTGGTGTGAGGTGATACCTCATTGTAGTTTTGATTTCCATTTCTCTAATGATTAGTGATGTTGAGAATCCTTTCATGTGTTTGTTGGCAATCTGTATACCTTCTTTGGAGAAATGTCTTTTTAGGTCTTCTGCCCATTTTTGAATTTGGGTTGTTTGTTTTTTTGATATTGAGCTGCATGAGCTGCTTGTATATTTTGGTGATTAATCTTTTGTCAGTTGCTTCATTTGCAAATATTTTCTCCCATTCTGAGGGTTCTCTTTTCATCTTGTTTATGGTTTCCTTTGCTGTGCAAAAGCTTTTAAGTTTCATTAGGTCCCATTTGTTTATTTTTATTTCCGTTTCTCTAGGAGGTGGGTCACAAAGGATCTTGCTGTGACTTATGTCACAGTGTTCTGCCTAGGTTTTCCTCTAAGAATTTTATAGAGTCTGGTCTTACATTTAGGTCTTTAATCCATTTTGAGTTTATTATTGTGTATGGTGTTAGAAAGTGTCTAATTTCATTCTTTTACGTGTAGCTCTCCAGTTATCCCAGCACCACTTATTGAAGAGGCTGTCTTTTCTCAATTGTATATTCTTGCCTCCTTTATCAAAGATAAGGTGACCATATGTGCATGGTCTTATCTCTGGGCTTTCTATCCTGTTCTGTTGATCTATATTTCTGTTTTTGTGCCAGTACCATACTGTGTTGATTACTGTAACTTTATAGTATAGTCTGAAGTCAGGGAGCCTGATTCCTCCAGCTCTGTTTCTCTTTCTCAAGATTGCTTTGGCTATTCGGGGTATTTGTGTTTCCATACGAATTGTGAAATTTTTTTGTTCTAGTTCTGTGAAAAATGCCATTGGTAGTTTGATAGGGATTGCATTGAATCTGTAGATTGCTTTGGGTAGTATAGTCATTTTCACAATATTGATTCTGCCAATCCAAGAACATAGTATATCTCTCCATCTGTTTGTATCGTCTTTTTAATTTCTTTCTTCAGTGTCTTATAGTTTTCTGCATACAGGCCTTTTGTCTCCTTAGGTAGGTTTATTCCGAGGTATTTTATTCTTTTTGTTGCAGTCAGAGTGTCTCCTTAATTTCTTTCAGATTTTTCATCATTAGTGTATAAGAATGCAAGAGATTTCTGTGCATTAATTTTGTATCCTGCTACTTTACCAAATTAATTGATTAGCTCTAGTAGTTTTCTGGTAGCATCTTTAGGATTCTCTATGTATAGTATCCTGTCATCTGCAAACAGTGACAGTTTTACTTCTTCTTTTCCGATTTGGATTCCTTTTATTTCTTTTTCTTCTCTGATTGCCGTGGCTAAAATTTCCAAGGCTATGTTGAATAATAGTGGTGAGAGTGGGCAACTTTGTCTTGTTCCTGATTTTAATGGAAATGGTTTCAGTTTTTCACCATTGAGAACTATGTTGGCTGTGTGTTTGTCATGTATGGCCTTTACTATGTTGAGGTAGTTTCCCTCTATTCCTACTTTCTGGAGAGTTTTTATCAAAAGTGGGTGTTGAATTTTGCCGAAAGCTTTTTATGCATCTATTGATGTGATCATATGGTTTTTCTCCTTCAATTTGTTAATATGGTGTATCACATTGATTGATTTGCATATATTGAAGAATCCTTGCATTCCTGGGATAACCCCCACTTGATCATGGTGTATGATCCTTTTAATGTGCTGTTGGATTTGTTGGCTACTATTTGGTTGAGGATTTTTGCATCTATGTTCATCAGTGATATTTGCCTGTAGTTTTCTTTTTTTGTGACATCTTTGTCTGGTTTTGGTATCAGGGTGATGGCGGCCTCGTAGAATGAGTTTGGGAGTGTTCCTCCCTCTGCTAAATTTTGGAAGAGTTTGAGGATAGGTGTTAGCTCTTCTCTAAATGTTTGATAGAATTCGCCTGTGAAGCCATCTGGTCCTGGGCTTTTGTTTGTTGGAAGATTTTTAATCACAGTTTCAATTTCAATGCTTGTGATTGGTCTGTTTATATTTTCGGTTTCTTCCTTGTTCAGTCACAGAAGGTTGTGCTTCTCTAAGAATTTGGCCATTTCTTCCAGGTTGTCCATTTCATTTGCATATGGTTGCTTGTGGTAATCTCTCATGATCCTTTGTATTTCTGCAGTATCAGTTGTTACTTTTCTAATTCTGTTGATTTGAGTCTTCTCCCTTTTTTTCTTGACGATTCTGGCTAATGGTTTATCAATTTTGTTTATCTTCTCAAAGAACCAGCTTTTAGTTTTATTGATCTTTGCTCTTGTTTCCTTCATTTCTTTTTCAGTTATTTCTGATCTGATCGTTACGATTTCTCTCCTTTGGGTTTTTTTTGTTTGTTTGTTTCTGTAATTGCTTTATGTGTAAGGTTAGTTGTTTATTTGAGATGTTTCTTGTTTCTTAAGGTAGGATTTTATCGCTATAAACTTCCCTCTTAGAACTGCTTTTGCTGCATCCCATATGTTTTGGGTCATCGTGTTTTCGTTGTCATTTGTTTCTAGGTATTTTTTGATTTCCTCTTCGATTTCTTCAGTGATCTCTTGGTTATTTAGTAGCATATTGTTTAGCCTCCATGTGTCTGTATTTTTTACAGTGTTTTTTCCTGGAATTGATATCTAGTCTTATAGCATTGTGGTTGGAAAAGATACTTGATACAATTTCAATTTTTGTAAATTTATCAAGGCTTGATTTGTGACCCAAGATGTGATCAATCCTGGAGAATGTTCCATGAGCACTTGAGAAGAAAGTGTATTCTGTTGTTTTTGGATGGAATGTCCTATAAATATCAATTAAGTCCATCTTGTGTAATGTGTCATTTAAAGGTTGTGTTTCCTTATTTATTTTCATTTTAGATGATCTGTCCATTGGTGAAAGTGGGGTGTTAAAGTTCCCTACTATTATTGTGTTACTGTCAATTTCCCCTTTTATGGCTGTTAGCATTTGCCTTATGAATTGAGGTGCTCCTATGTTGGGTGCATAAATATTTACGATTGTTATATCTTCTTCTTGGATTGATCCCTTGATCATTTTGTCGTGTCCTTCTTTGTCTCTTGTAATAGTCTTTATTTTAAAGTCTATTTTGTCTGATATAAGAATTGCTACTCCAGCTTTCTTTTGATTTCCATTTGCATGGAATATCTTTTTCCATCCTCTCACTTTCAGTCTGTTTGTGTCCCTAGATCTTAAGTGGGTCTCTTGTAGACAGCATATATGCCAGTCTTGTTTTTGTATCCATTCAGCCAGTCTGTGCCTTTTGGTTGGAGCATTTAAGCCATTTACATTTAAGGTAATTATCGATATGTGTGTTCCTGTTACCATTTTCTTAATTGTTTTGGGTTTGTTATTGTAGGTCTTTTCTGTCTCTTATGTTTCCTGCCTAGAGAAGTTCCTGTAGCATTTGTTGTAGAGCTGGTTTGGTGGTGCTGAATTCTCTTAACTTTTGCTTTTCTGTAAAAGTTTTAATTTCTCCGTTGAATCTGAATGAGATCCTTGCTGTGTAGAATAATCTTGGTTGTAGGTTTTTCCCTTTCATCACTTTAAATATGCCCTGCCATTCCCTTCTGACTTGCAGAGTTTCTGCTGAAAGATCAGCTGTTAACCTTATGGGGATTCCCTTGTATGCTAATTGTTGTTTTTCCCTTGCTGCTTTTAATATTTTTTGTTTGTATTTAAATTTTGATAGTTTGCTTAATATATGTCTTGGCATTTTAATATTTGGATTTATCCTGTATGGGACTCTCTGCACTACCTGGACTTGATTGACTATTTCCTTTCCCATGTTAGGTAAGTTTTCAACTATAATCTCATCAGATATTTTCTCAGACATTTTCTTTTTCTCTTCTTCCTCTGGGACTCCTATAATTTGAATCTCTTTTCATCCTTTACAGCTCCTTCCCAGAGGTGCAGGTCCCACCCCTATTCTTTTGTCTCTGTTTTTTCTTTTTTCTTTTGCCCTACCCAGGCACGTGGGGAGTTCCTTGCCTTTGGGGAAGTCTGAGGTCTTCTGCCAGCATTCAGTAGGTGCGTTGAATGTTGTCCCAGAGGTCTCTGAGACTGTCCTCAATTCTTTTCATTCTTTTTTCTTTATCCTGCTCTGCAGTAGTTATTTCCACTATTTTCTCTTCCAGGTCACTTATCCGGTCTTCTGTCTCAGTTATTCTGCTATTGATTCCTTCTAGAGAATTTTAAATTTCATTTATTGTGTTGTTCATCATTGTTTGTTTGCTCTTTAGTTCTTCTAGGTCCTTGTTAAATGTTTCTTGTATTTTCTCCATTCTATTTCTAAGATTTTGGATCATCTGTACTATCATTACTCTGAATTCTTTTTCAGGTAGACTGCCTATTTCCTCTTCATTTGTTTGGTCTGGTGGATTTTTACCTTGCTCCTTCATCTGCTGCATATTTCTCTGTCTTCTCATTTTGTTTAACTTACTGTGTTTGGGGTCTCCTTTTCGCAGCCTGCAGGTTCATAGTTCCTGTTGTTTCTGGTGTCTGCCCCCCGTGGGTAAGGTTGATTCAGTGGATTGTGTAGCTTCCTGGTGGAGGGGACTGGTGCCTGTGTTCTGCTGGGTGGGGCTGGATCTTTTCTTTCTGGTTGGCAGGTACGTGTCCAGTGGTGTGTTTTGGGGTGTCTGTTAACTTAGTATGATTTTAGGCAGCCTCTCAGCTAATGGGTGGGGTTGTGTTCCTGTCTTGCTTGTTTAGCATGGGGCGTCCAGCACTGGAGCTTGCTGGTCGTTGGGTGGAGCTGGGTCTTGGCGTTGAGACGGAGATCTCTGGGAGAGCTCTTGCTGATTGATATTACCTGGGGCCGGGAGGTCTCTGTTGGTCCAATGTCCTGAACTCAGCTCTCCCACCGTGGAGGCTCAGGCCTGACACCAGGCCGAAGCACCAAGACCCTGTCGGCCACATGGCTCAGAAGAAAAGGGAGAAAAAAAGAAAGAAAGGAAGAAAAAAATAAGCAGAGAGCAATGAAACCAATAAACAAATGCACCAGTGATAACAAGCACTAAAAACTGAACTAAGATAAATGTAAAAATCAGAAACAAATCATTCCAGAGAGCAAACCCCAAGTCCACTGTTGCCCCCAAAGTTCACCTCAATTTTGGGAACACTCATCTATTCAGGTATTCCACACACGCAGGGTTTACCAAGCCAGTTTGCAGGGATTTAATCCAGTGCTCCTTAGGCTGCAGAGAGAGATTTCCCTTTCTCTTCTTTGTTTGCACAGTTCCTGGGGTTCAGCTTTGGTATTGGCCCCAATTCTGCACGTAGGTCGCCCTCAGGCATCTGTTCCCCGCCCAGACAGGAGGGGGTTAAAGCAGCAGTTGATTTGGGCTCTCTGGCTCACTCAGGCTGAGGGGAGGGAGGGGTACGGTAGTCATAATTGGAATGCAGGGCGAGCCTGCGGTGGCAGAGGCCAGTGTGTTGTTGCAACAGCATGAGGTGCACTGTGTGATCTCCCGGGGAAGTTGTCCCTGGATCGTGGGACCCTGGCAGTGGAGGGCTGCACAGGCTCCCGGGAGGGGAGGTGTGGATAGTGACCTGTGCTTGCACACAGGCTTCTTGGTGGCTGCAGCATGAGTGTTAGCGTTTCATGCCCGTCTCTGGGGTCCGAGCTGATAGCTACAGCTCACACCTGACTCTGGAGCTCTGCCTTCTGTGCTCTTAGGCGGTGCTCTGCCTTCTGTGGGCACATGGGGAAGGAATCCCCTCTCCTTGGGCACCCTGAAACAATGGTCTCTTGCCTCTTCGGCAGTTCCAGACTTTTCCCCGGACTCCCTCTCAGCTAGCTGTGGTGCACTAGCCCCTTCAGGCTGTCTTCACACAGCCAACCGCAGTCCTCTCCCTGGGGTCTGACCTCTAAAGCCCAAGCCTCAGCTCCCAGCCGCCACCCGTCCTGGCAGGTGAGCAGACAAGCCTCTCAGGCTGGTGAGTGCTGGTTGGTACCAGTCCTCTGTGCAGGAATCTCTCTGTTTTGCCCTCTGCACCCCTGTGCTGTGCTCTCCTTCATGGCTCTGAAGCTTCCCCCCCCCCGCCCCCCCCCAATCACCACCAGTGAAGGGGCTTCCTAGTGTGTGGAAACTTTTCCTCCTTTACAGCTCCTTCCCAGAGGTGCAGGTCCCACCCCTATTCTTTTGTCTCTGTTTTTTCTTTTTTCTTTTGCCCTACCCAGGCACGTGGGGAGTTCCTTGCCTTTGGGGAAGTCTGAGGTCTTCTGCCAGCATTCAGTAGGTGTTCTGTAGGAATTGTTCTACATGTAGTTGTATTTTTGATGTATTTGTGGGGAGGAAGGTGATCTCCACGTCTTACTCCTCCGTCATCTTGAAGGTCCCTACAGTATATCCTTGCAGCTTATTTTTTACATAATAATTGGTACCTCTTAATCCCCTACTCCTATGTTGCCCCTCCCCCCTTCTCTTTCCCCACTGGTAACCACAAGTTTGTTCTCTATATCTGTGAGTCTGCTTCTTTTTTGTTATATTCACTATTGTTGTATTTTTTAGATTCCACATGTAAGCAATGTCATACAGAATTATTGCAAGTAGAAATCCTAGCTCATCTTGCTTTACATTTCTCATGCAAGAAGAATGCCGAAGACATAGCAGGTAGTCAATGAATACTTGTTAACTCCTGCTTTCTTTAGAATCATCCAGCTGTCAGCCCAGTTACAGTGGCTACTCTTATTTGAAGGCCTCCCTTCTCTTTAGTTTTGATGGCAATGTCATAGAATGTAAAATAATACTAGAAGTCTTTTTTTTAAGTCTCTGCATCTGGTAGGTCATCTTAAAAATTAGATTGTATATATCATAAGAACTTTTGACAGTAGTCACTATAAAAAGAAAAGTAGTCAAATGCACGCAAGCAGAGTTCTTTAACCGGCATCCTTTGTGCCTTCCTAGTTAAGAGGATCCCTTTGTATATCTTAATAACTTGCCTGAGGGACACTGTGCACTTCTAGGCTGCCTCTGTCTTTGTAATTCCATAGTTATCAATAAAGTCCTGCCTGAAATGGAGCCATGCGTCTACACAATCCACATTTTGGTAACAATATTTATGGTGTGGAGAGGAAGCAAGGAAGAGGTTTGAGGAGATGGTAACCCCAGGGCACATGATCTACAGTAGCAGTGTGGTCGCCACAAAGCAGGTGTTTCTTTCTGTCATCACTAACTCAATAGGAAAGACTGTAGGAGATTCTAGGTTCAATTTTGGTCTGTTTGAAGGAACAAAAGAAGCCTCCTTAATTAGATAGATGGTTATGACTGGTTATTTTTTCAAGTACCTTAAGTTTCTTACTACATTAGGAGAAATGGCAGAGACCCTCAGTCTTGAAGGGAAGGGCAATGTGTGACATATTTTATTCTGTAAAATTGAACTAAGTGTACATATATAACACTGCCGGTGAAGAAAATCAAGCCTTTAAGGGGTTAACGTTGAAAAGGAGAGGAAAGGGCGTGCATACTAGGTTGTTTGTTTGTTACTTTTTTTTTTTTTTTCGGTATGCGGGCCTCCCACTGTTGTGGCCTCTGGCTCAGTGGCCATGGCTCACAGGCCCAGCCGCTCCGCGGCATGTGGGATCTTCCCGGACTGGGGCACGAACCCATGTCCCCTGCATCGGCAGGCGGACTCTCAACCACTGCGCCACCAGGGAAGCCCGTTTGTTACTTTTTAAATAAACTTTTAATTTTAGAGTACACTTAGATTTACAGAAAAATAAACCCTGCACCCAGTTTCCCCATTAATAACATCTTACATTAGTATGTACATTTGTCATAATTAATGAACCAATACTGGTACATTATTACTAACTAAAGTCCATACTTTAATCAAATATCCTTAGATTTTACCTAATTTCTGCTTTTTGTTCCAGGATCCCATTCAGGCTGTTACATTGATACTAGTATTTTTAAAGAGCCAATTCAGTACCAGATGCATTCAGGTCATTATTTCATTTATGTTTCATACATAGTATTTAGGTAGGCATTACAGTTGACCCTTGAACAACATGGGTTTGAACTGTGTGAGTCCACTTATATAGGTGGATTTTTTTCAGTAGTAAATGCTATAATACTGATACTGAGCAGGGCCCTGTGGGGCTCCTGGGCACAGAGCCTTTCTGTGTCTCCCATTTCTTTGATTACAGGAAATAGCCTTCATGACCTTCCCTGAGTTCCAACGTGCAGATTCAAATGGTTGTTAATTAGGGAAGGGAAGGGATATAAGACAAGGGAGAAACAAAGTCAAGAAAAACTATGGCTTGGGGCAAGGTCCTGGTTCTACATCAATGGATACACACAACATCTTTGAGCTGTTTTGCAAATGCTAAAACCCCCCTCCAGGTGGGAGAAGTTAACGATCAATGATGGTATGCTGCCCACAAGCACGTAGACTCCAGACCAGTTGGAACCAGAAGGTTGATGATGCTGACCCCCACTTACCTCACCACCAACCAAGCAGAAAAATGTCCATGAGCTGATCACACTGTCTTTGAACCATATCTATAATACTTCTCACTATCCTCTGGAAGAGGGGCACAGTTCTTGAGGCGCTAGCCTACTGTGTTCCCTCTTTGCCTGGCCAAGAATGAGGCTATTCTTTCTCTTCCTCCAAGATGCTGTCTCCATATTTCAGTTTGGCATCGGTGCACAGAGAGCCAAGATTTTTGGCATCAGTACTGCATGATCCTTGGTTGGTAGAATCCGTGCATGCAGAACCTTGAATATGGAGGAACTGTGGATACAGAGAAACCAAGGATATGATGGAGGGCAGACTAAAAATCCTAGTTATACTAGGATTTTTGACTCCGAAGAAGGTTGAGGCCTCTAAACCCCAAGTCTTTCAAGGGTCAGCTGTGTGGTCTTATTGTAAGGATGAGACAACTGATACAGAGTGTCATTGACTTTCTCAGAGTAACTAAGGAGGTACTAAAGCCCTGATTCAGACCCAAGCCTTCTGGCCTCAGTTCCATTTTTTTCCTTCTCATATCTTCCTGTCTTTCTCACTTGCAATACAGTAATCACATTTATATTTCAAAAATGTACTGCACGTATAGTATTGCATCCACATTTTGGAAAATAGTTATAAAAGAACTCCCTTACGCTAAAAAAAGTAGAATTGTTTGTATGAATTTTCATATGATTCCTCAAAACCAGAGAGACTTATTTGAGCCACAGAAGTCTAAGTTAAAGCTGCCAAAGTATAATTGGTCTTTGAATGATAGATGACTTATTGCTATAATATGTTTAATAATGCCTTGTTTCTTTCTTGAAGGTTCTATGTCACAGAAGATGCAGTTTGACTTCTATTTTACTCAGAAGTGATATAAAAGAATGTGAGCAAGGTTTTGGGTTGAGTCATAGTAGTGTAGGAGGTTTTCTGTTTTTTCTTTTCTAAACTAACAAGGTTACTCACAAACAGTTCACATCAGAAACAAAACACATGATCAATGGAAGGTGAATTGATGGGACTGTTCACAATCTGTAGTTATTTACATAATACTTCATTGCAATTCATTTATACAAAATCCCCGTTCTAGAGTTTCAGCTTCTCTTAGATGCACAATATTAGTTGCAATGTGGTCGATAGGAAAATTGCACTGTCAAAAATGTTGATGTGCTGCAAACAAAGGTCAAAAAAAATCAAGATAAATTGTTAACCATTATTTTAAGCAGGTCTTTTTTCTCTCACACCTGTATTTCACCTACTTAACAATAATCATTAAAAGAATTTTTAAAATATTTGTATTGGAGCCAAAGGTTTCAGTAACAGATTAGAACTACTGGCTAGCCATTTCTTGTGTTGACTTAAAAGATAAAAGCGTGATTATTCCTAACAGATATTTTCTTCTTCACATAAAACAAGGAAGTATACAAAAAAATACTGTTATTGGTAAGTAGATTTTAATTTGTATCTACACTGTGTTCTTCTGACTTCATTAGGCTTAGAATTTGTGACTGAACAGCATTGTCCGGGCAGTCTGCTGCCTAGTTGGAGATGTCAGAAGCAATTATTTTCAAAGATTTAAGATTTATTATCACACATATTCTGTCTTTAGCTATCTGAGTGGACAGCCCAATCAAGGACGATATGTATTTCATCATCTCTTCCTTCTTGTTGTGCGGTTTTAATAACAGTTCCAGTAGCAACCCACGTTGCACAACAAGAATGCAGTGCAGCAGCTGGATGAATGTTTAAATGGAGTCATCCAAAGTTAGAAGATTTACTTCTTTTTTTCAAATTTCACCTTCTTTCTGTGGAATAAATGAGCTCTCTTAGACTTAGTGGTAAAGGATTTCTGAAAACCCACACCTCACTTTCATTTATGTTGAAAATATTCCAAAAAATGTATCTACAGGTAGATTGTTGAAATTACAACTTCCTCTGGTATTAAGTTCCCACATCTTCATATTTTTGGAAGAGGCCTGAGTTAAACTGCTTCCTTTACTTATGGGCTTATGGTCCCTAGAAGGAGAGTGGTATATCCTCTCTTAAAAAAAAAAAGACAAACCTAGAAATCATCATAGACCCTAGTCTGGCCTTCCTCATTCCACCTGAGACCAAGGGTTATGGAATTTCCTCTTTGACCTGTACCATTTAACAATCTCCTCTCTACCTCCACTCCTAGTCTCTTAGTTTTTTCTTGACTGGGCTCTTACAAGAGAATTCTAATTGTTTTGCCTAATTCTTTCATTTATACAATCACCACAAAGCTTTTGAAAAATGCAAATTTGATCATAGTTTCCTCCAATTAAAAACCCTTCAGAGGTTTTTTATTGCTCTCAGGCAAAAGTACAAATTCCCTGGCCAAGAAGGTCCACCATAATGTCACTTTTGTAGTTTCATCAGACATTTGCTTCCACTGAATCTGCTTCCTCCACCTAGAGATTTTCTGGCTTCACTCTATTAAAGGAAAAATAGAAACACATCTTTTAGGACTCAGTATAATGTCACATGCTCTCTGAAGATTTTCTGACCCCACAGGAAGGCAGAACGACTCTCTTCTTTGTCTCCTTGTGCATACATCTTTTATGCGTCCTGAATACTAATTATGGTAAAAGTTGTTTACAAGTCTGTAGAGACTCTACAGATTTAATATTTAATGTGTGAATCAGGTATCTTTTCTTTTTATCTGCAGTGATGTTTGAGAATCACTGACAGTCTTGCAGATCAGCCCATGTCTGTGCGGCTCTTATTGTGGCTGATCACAAAATTGGTTTAGGGCGGTGGTGCTCACACTTATTGAATGGAAGAATTGCCGAGGTGTTAGATAATGTTCAATTTCCTGGAACCCAAAAGGGAATCAAATTCCTGATACAAAAGTAAAGAGGAGAGATCCAGAAATCTTCCATTTCTACAGGCACTGCAGGCAATTTTGATACAGGTGCATAAGGATCAAACTCAGAGGAAACTCTCTTCCAGTTATCTGTTGTTGAATAATTACCTACCTTTGGTGGCATAAACAACTTAGAATCATAAAAAACAACTGTTTTTTTTATGCACATGGATTCTGAAGGTCAAGAATTTGTATAAGGCACGGAAGGAATAACTTAGTCTGCTCACAATCTCTGGGATCTCAGCAAGAAAGACGCAGATGTCTAGGGGTGACTTGAGTGGCTGAGGGCTGGAATAGATAGGGTGTAGGATCTCTTGCACTGGGGTTTTCTCACTCACATGCCTGGCTCCCAGGCCCAGATGACTCAAAGGTTCAGTTTGAGACTTGTCAATAAGAGCACATTATGTGTGGCTTGGACTTATCACAACATAGCAGCTGGGTTCTGAGAGGGAGACTTCCAAGAGAGCAAGCATTCCAAGAGAACTAGGCAGAAGATGCATGGCCTTTTATGACCCAGCTTCACTTTCCCAGGCAGTTGCAAGTCCACCCAGATTTAAGGTGTAGGGGCAGAGACCCCACCTCTCAATGGGAGAAGTGTCCAAAAAATTGGAGGTCGTGTTTTAAAACTGCCACACTGATTTGAACTTTGATTTTTGTATATATTCTCTTCTGGATCTGTAAGCTATTTGAGGATAAAGATGGTGTCTTATTTAGTTTTGAGCTTTTGGGACTTCAGACAAGCCTTAGTACTTAATATAAACCCAGTAATAATTGTTGCTTTTAACTTATCTAAAGGTCAACAGCTATAACCCTCAGTTACTGGGTATTATGGAGTATTGATCTAGAGACACTTTTCAGCAAGAAATTCTTTGTACAAGACAAGGGGCTTGCCTCATAAAAGTTGACTGATTTTTCATTGCTACTTGAATCCAGTTCCATCATTTCATGACTGTGAGATCTTGGGCAATTTACTTAAAGTCTCCATACTTCTGTTTATTGTTATTCATCTCTGATGCGGAGAATACAATAAGAGATTTGGTATAAGGGTCAAAAATGAAATAAAGTTCTTTGATAATGAGATGTAATGGGATTGAACAGAAAAGCCCTCTCCATATAAAAGATATTACTATTCTTACAAGAGCTATTGACTTCATTGTCAATACTCAACCATTAATCAACCAAATATTAATGGGGATAAACAGTTAAATTATTGCACGATAGCCTCATAAGCTTTATTTGTGTATATAGGTATGCACATATGTGCTGATATATAAGAGATTTTATAAAAGTATACTTTTTAGTAAAGCATAATATGTATTGAGCAAAATACACAAATCATAAATGAGCAACTCAGTGAATTTTTACAGCGAACATACTTATACTAATACCACGTAGATCAAAAAAAGAAACTTCTGCATTTCAGAAGGTTCTCGTGTCCTCCTACCAGTCATACTTTATCAAGGGTATCTTTTCTTTTGATGTCTACCAATGCATATTTTTTTTGCTTGTTTCTTATATACATGGAGTCATATACTATACACTCTTTTGTGCTTGCCTTTTTTTGTTGTTCAATATTAACATTCCTGAGATTCATCCATGTTGGTTCATATAACAGTATTTCATTTATTTTAATTATTGTATTTTATTATTTATACATTCCACTTTTTTGATATTTGGGTTGTTCCTAGTTTTTTAATACTATGAATAATGCAGTTATCAACATTCTTGTACTTATTTTTAATTTTTTTGCGGTACGCGGGCCTCTCACTGTTGTGGCCTCTCCCGTTGTGGAGCACAGGCTCTGGACGCACAGGCTCAGCAGCCATGGCTCACGGGCCTAGCTGCTCCGCGGCATGTAGGATCTTCCCGGACCGGGGCACGATGTGTCCCCTGCATCGACTCTCAACCACTGCGCCACCGGGGAAGCCCTTTTGTACTTATTTTTGACACACGTATGTATTCATTTATTGGATATACATATAAGAGAGGAATTTCTAGTTATAGAGTAAGACAGTTTTCTGTTTTTTCCTTGATATTCTGAAGGAAAAAACACACACATGTTCTCTGTATGTACATATATCTGAGTATGTATGTATATATCTGGACAAGAATCTCTAGTTACAAATGTCTTTCCCCTCTCTGTGGCTTACCTTTTTATTAATCAAGTGATCACTTTTGATGAATAGAAGTTCTTAATTTCACTACAATCCTATTTTTCAATCTTTTTCTTTATAGTTAATGCTATTTGTGTCATGTATAAGAAATCTTTGTCTAGCCTAAGATTATCAAGGTATTCTTTTGTTTTCTTCTAAAAGACACTGTTTTGCCCGAAAAGGTGAAATTTAGGTATATAATCCTCTGGAATTGATTTTTGTTTATAGACAGTCATAGCAGTTATTACTCTTGTCCCATATGGATAGACACTTAACCCTGCATCAATTTTATTTATTTATTTATTTTTGGCTGCGGTGTGTCTTCGTTGCTGCATGCGAACTTTCTCTAGTTGCGGTGAGTGGGGGCTGCTCTTCATTGTGGTGTGGGCTTCTCATTGCGGTGGCTTCTCTTGTTGCAGAGCATGGGCTCTAGGCGCATGGGCTTCAGTTGTTGTGGCATGTGGGCTCAGTAGTTGTGGCTCGTGGGTTCTAGAGTGCAGGCTCAGTAGTTGTGGCGCACGGGCTTAGTTGCTCCGTGGCATGTGGGATCTTCCCAGACCAGGGCTCGAACCCGTGTCCCCTGCATTGGCAGGCAGATTCTTAACCACTGCGCCGCCAGGAAAGCCCCTGCATCAATTTTTGAAAAAGATTATCTGTTCTCCACACTTTAATTCAGCAAGTCTAGTTTTAGAATCTTTATTTTGATCAATGGGTCTAATATCTATCTTTGTCCCGATATGATCCTGTTTTTTGTCTTAATTACAAGAGGTTTAAAATAAGTCTTGATATCTAGTAGCTTAGAGGTTTTTTTTTTAATATAAATTTTAGAATTGATTTCCACATGCAAAATAATCCTACTGGGATTTTGGTTGAATTTTTCTTAAATGTATAACTTAACTTGTGGAAAATTGACATTGTTACAATATTGAATGGTATCCCAAACATGGTATATCCCAAGCATGGTATATTTATTTAAGACTTCTTACTACCCCTCAGTAATGTTTTGTTATTTGTAATGTAAAGACGTTCACATATTTCAATAGATTAATTTCTAAGTATTTGATATTTTTAATGCTATTTTAAGTAGTATCAATTTAAAATTTTATTATTATTTTTGTATATGTTATTTGTATACATATGATATTTATGTATGTTTTTAACATCCAGTAACCTTGCTAAATTCACATAGCAATTCTAATAGTTTACAATAGATTTTTTTTGGTTTTCTAAACATAATCGTATCATCATGAATAGCAATAGTTTTATTCCTTCCTTTTCCCCCTTTATATATATTTTCTTTTTCTCACCTTATTATTTTGGTTAAGAACCACAGTAACATAATTTACAGAAGTTGGTAGCAAGCATTTATATTTTTGTACCTGAATGGAAAAAAAATAAAGCTTTCAATATTTAGCTAAGTATGATTTTTACAGTAGAAGTTTTGGAGCTGTGTTTTGTCAGGTTAAGAGATTTTCCTTCTGTTCCTGATTTGGTATACATTTTTACCATGGACATGTTGAATTTTGTCAATTGAATTGTATCAATTGAGATGATCATATTTTTTTTACTCCTTTAGTCTGTTAATATGTGAAAAACATTAATTTTTTTCTTTTTTCATTGCTTTTCATATAATCTTTTTAAACATTAATTTTTGAAGGTTAAAAAATTGCATTCTGGAATAAAAAAGACCCCTAATTTATAATTATTTTTATATATAGCTGGATTTGTTTTGCTGATATTTTGTTCAAGACCTTTATACCCACATTCATGAGGGAAATTGGCCTATAATTTTCCTTTCTTTAAGTGTCTTTGCCAGGTGTTGATGTCAAGGTCATGCCAGCCTGATAAAACAAGTTGGGAAATGTTCTCCCTTGTTCTGTGCCCTTCATGAGTTTGTTTAATACTGGTAGTTTTTTTTTTCTTAAATGTTGAAATAATTCAGTAGTGAGAATACACGCACCTTGACTTTTCTTTGCAGGAAAGTTTTTTTTATTATGGATTTATTTTAAATTTATTTAAATAAATTTATTTTAAATTTATTTTATTTAATTCAGATATTTCTCTCTCTTTTCTGGGTTAGATTTGGTAAATTGTGTTTTCTAAAGGGTTTTCTTTTCATTTTACCTGATTATTCAAATGTATTGGCATTAGATTGTTTATAATATCCTTCTTACTGTTTTTAATGTCTTTAAGGTATGTAGTGATGTTTTCCTCTCCTGTAATTTGGTAATTTGCATCATCTCTTTTCTTTCTTGTTCCATCTTGCTAAGGTTTAACTTTTCAAAAAAGCAACTTTTCGTTTTATTGATTTTTCTCTATTGCACATTTGTTTTCTATTAATTTGTATTATCTTTATTATTTATTTGCTTGTACTTTTTTCAGAATTAATTTCCTGTTCTTTTCTTAGTTCTTCAAGTGGGCACATGGATCATTGATTTTTCTGCCTTTTTTCTTTTCCAATATACACATTTGTTATTAGAAATCTCCCTCTAAGCACTGCTTTAGCTGCATTAGACACGTTTTGATATGTTGCTTTCTTGATAATTATCATATCCAAAGTACTTTCTAATTTCCTTTTACATTTTTTCATTATTTTAAATTATTTTACAGAAGTATTGGTGAATTCTCACACTTCTGGGAATGTTTTAATTCTTTTTTGTATTGATTTCTAGCTTCAATTTACTCTTGTCAGTAAACATACTCTGTATAATTTATATCTTTTGAGACATTTGGAGAATTTAAAAAAATTTTCCAGCATATGGTCACTTTGGCAAATGTTTCATGTGGATTTGAAAAAAAATGTGTATTCTAGAGTTGCTGGGTATGACGTCCTATATAGGTCAATTAGGCCAAGTTTGTTTTTCAGATCCTCTATATCTCTGCTTTTTTTTTTTTTTTTTTTGGTCTTCTTGGGAATGATACATACTAATTGTCCAAATATTTTGGTGAATTTTTCTATTTTTTTCTCTTTATACTATTATCATTTATTTTGTATATTTTGACTCTGTGCATATATTTTTAGAATTGCTATACCTTTTTGGTGGATTTAATCTTTTATTTTCATGACATGTTTCTCTATCTCTAGCAAATCTTGCCTTAAAGCATACTTTGCCTGGTAACAGTAAAGTTACGTTAATTTTATTTTGGTCAATGTGTTAATGGTAGATCTTTTTTCCTCTCTTTGTAGTCAATATTTTTTCTCCTTACATTTAAAAGTGTCTCTTGTAAATAGCGTAAATTTGGGTTTTTAAGGAAAGTCTATTTTGAAAATCTTTGTATTTTTTTTTTTGCGGTATGCGGGTCTCTCACTGCTGTGGCCTCTCCCGTCGCAGAGCACAGGCTCCGGACGCGCCGGCTCAGCGGCCATGACTAATGGGCCCAGCCGCTCTGCGGCATGTGGGATTCTCCTGGATCGGGGCACAAACCTGCGTCCCCTGCACCGGCAGATGGACTCTCAACCACTGCGCCACCAGGGAAGCCCAAAAATCTTTGTATTTTAATTGGTGTTTTTATTTTATTTATACTTCATTAATTTGATATAATTGGGTTTAAATTGATCATCTTACTATTTCATATTCATTTGCCCCATTCGTGTTTGTTCTTGTTTTTCAACTTTTCTCGTCTTCTTTTGTATTAATTAAAAAAATTTTTTATAATTACACTTTCCCGTCTATTAGTTAGTTATACATATTTTGTGCTTTGTAAACAATTATTTTAGTGGTTTTGGAGAGTACACCATGCTTGCTTTATTTATTGTAGTTTACGTACTATAATTTAGTACTTTTGCCACTTCACAGAAAATATGAGGTCTTTAAATTATTTTCATGCCATTTACTTCCTCCTACCTATGTGTTAGTTTTTTCAAGAATGTAACTATATATTTTAAACTCCACAAAGCATTAATATTGTTTTATACAACCAATATTTATTTATTCTACACACTTATTTACTTTTCTCATTGGTCTTTATTTCTGCCTGCATTTTCCTACCTCTGAGATTATTTTTCTTTGGCCAAGAAAATGTTCTTTTCACGTGGGTCTCCTGGAGATGAATTTTCTTAGTTTTTTTCCTTTTTGCTCTAAAAATATGGCCTTCATTTTTGCTGGTATAGAATTCTAAGTTGACAGTTATCTTCTTTCAACCTTTTAAAGTTGCAAATTCTTTTTTTCCTCTAATTCATTTAGTTTCTGTTGAAAAGTCAACTGTCAGCTTTTTTAATTGCTCCTTTGAAGTAATGTGCCTTTTTCTCTGGCTGCTTTTATGATATTCTTTGTTCTCAGTGTTTAGTAGTTCAAATGTTATGTTCCTAGTTACCAGTTTTCTCTGCCTATGTCCCACTTGGGGCTTCATGAATCTGTGACTTAGTGATACACTTATTATGTAATTGCGGCAACTATTTCTTTAAATGGTGTTTTTGCTCCATTCTCTCTGTAGTCTCCTCTGGAGTTCCAATTATAGATATGTTAGACCATTTCATCATGTTCCATTTACTCTTTTTTGTATTTTCCATCCTTTTTCATACCAGATATATTTTACTGGTTTATCTTTTGGTATACTATTTTTCATTTCTGTTGTATCTAATATTACATGGAATATTATTTTCAGTTATTTTGTTGTTTACTTCTAAAATTTCAGTATGATTCACTTTTATGGATTCCAGTTCCTTAGTGCATTCCCCACCTTATATATTTTCTTAAATACAGTAATCACAACTATTTTAAAATCAGTGTCTGATTAACTCCAATTTTATGTTTATTTGCAGTGTGATTGTTTCTATTATCTATGTTTTTATTTTAGATTTTGGCTGTTTGGACCTGTCTTCTGGTATGCCTGGTAATTTTGGATTGAATGCCAGACACTCTGTGTCTATATTATTTTCTTCCAGAGAGAATTGGCTTTACTTTTGCCAGGTAGTTAGAAGAATGGAAGATTATTTTGATTCAGTCAACAATTGAGATGATTCCAGGTCTATTTCTGATTTGCCCTCACTACTGGATCTATTTCTTTGTCAGTCTCAACTGAAAATTTCCAAGGTCTCTTCTTTTCCTTGGCTTGCACTACTCTTTAATTTTTGATTCTCTAGCATGATACTGTTACACAAATCTCTGATTAGCTTTTTAACCTCTTATGGATTTCTGCTTGGCTTCTCTGGCTCTCATACAGCTTTGTATTTTTAAGTGCTAAGAGAGAAAACATTGGGACATGTTATCTAGGGTTGTGGCATATCTGGGTGTAAAGACATTTTGGAACTAGGGTAAGAAATTAGGTTTTGTTTTGTTTTTGGAATTCCTCAAATAACATGTGATTTTTGGAACCCTTTTGGTTTTCAAAGCTCTCGGTATAATTTTCACAGGAGGTTGTGTCCAAAAAAGAACAACAGAAATCTCACTGTTGGTAAATATTTTTCTTCTTTCCCAAGTGATGCAGAGAGCAAAACAAGTGGGAGAGGTCAGGACACACACCATAAGCTGTGGACGAGAGAGCAGGGGAGTAGGGCTTTATCACCATACTGACCTGTATTCCAGTCGTGGCCTCTTTTCCTAATAGTTATGTGATCTTGGAAAAAATGCTTAGCTGCTCAGGCTTCTATTTTCACATTTGTGAAGTGCCATCCTCAAAAGACTTTTGTGAGGATTAAATGGGAGACTATAAAAGGAAACGAGCACAATGTATAACAGAGTAGGTACTTGAATTCTCCCCTTTCATTCCGTAAATGTAACCGTGATAGTGGAAGGTCCATGTATCACTGCAGGCTGTTTGATGTCTGTTTGGTTAGTCCAGTTAGTTAGAACTAAGTGATAGTGAGACCTGGGTCATGGGTTAAAAGTCTGCTTGAGCCAAAGAGTCTCACTCTCTGTCTGTTTCTCTCTGCCTCTGTCTCTGTTTTACGAAATGAACCCTACATCATGGTTATGAGGTAACAGAGAGAAAATGTGGGCAAAAAACATTGCACAGCCACCTCCCCGGAAGGAAAAATAACTTAAAACTGCCTGGGTGTTGGGTCAGTACCGTTAACCCTCACATGTGACGTGTAGTATAGGACATAATACCAGGCTGTTTGAAACTTTCTTCAAGCCTGATTCTGTCCCATGACCTAAAGGTAGAAGACAAAGAGCTCACGGCACCTTTGAAAAAGAACAGAGATGACCTTGTTGTTACAACCCACATTAACTATCCAGCATTTCTAAAGCTTATTCTTAGAGCTAAGGGGCTGAGCAAGCTCTTGCTGAGCAGTGCATGGTTCCGTATTTGCCTCCCAAATCTGTGTACTTCTGGTGCATGACTCATTGCTTTCGGGTGCAATAACTTGAACCACATAAAACCAATTTTAATTCTAAATATAATTTCGACACTTAGGGAAATAATACACAGCATGCATCACTTGAATTACAAAGTAGATAAAAATAGTTGGAATTAGGTTATCATCTGTACGTCAAACAGGGTGATTTCTCAGCTGTATTTTGAACTGTGGTATGCAGCAATTTTATAAGGAAAGTTAATTTAAATATGACACACAGGCACACAATCCTCTGTAAGGTATTCAGGTAATTGGAGAATGATGCCAGTTTTGTTCTAAGAGTTGGCTTTTTGATTTTAATAAGCTTTTATACTTTAATTCTTGAGAGCAACGTATTTGCTATCCTCTGGTACCTTACTTGATTTAAGTTGTTAAATTGACAGCATTCACAGTGTTAAGAAGAGTGACTGTTTGATGGATCATTAGATTTGATTTTAGGGGTTTCCTTGCCCGTTTACATTAATCAGTTTTATGTACCTTGTGCCTTGGTTCTTTTTCCCAGTTCATCATAAATATTGATGTCATTTTCAATTGGAAGTTTCAGAAAAGAAATTGGAATGAGAAAGCTGGCTCCAATAGCCATCAGTAGTAAAACCAATTCCCGTCATCTCTATCAAAATTAGCTACTTTTTCAGTACATAAAATCCATTTATGCAAAAGGAAAATCAAATAAACTCTCATTAAAAAATCTGTATTGTTTTTTCCATTTCCATCATTAAAAAATGATTTTCCACTGCTACCAGTCGAATTATTTTTCTAATAACTCATGTGAGTAACCCATCAGTTTGTAAAATAAATAATCTTTCTATGAAATTGTTTAACTATTTACTTTCTCCATTCATTTTGGACTTCTTTTAGTTTCAGAGTACCTTAGTTTAAAATAAGGGTATACCACAGCTTTGTTAACTGGGTTGGGATTTTAAACATATATATTTAATAAAGATGTACTAGGTAGAGCTCTTATAGGATGATGAGTGGGAATAAAAACAAGTTTCCTGAGCGCTGAGTGCTCTGGAGCCCTGGAGCTCTAAAACTAAAACGGCCAACACATAAACTTGAATAAAGAGGAAGATTGGAGGGCAGTCATCTTTGACTGCCTAAAATGTTCTGACTCCTTCATCTCCGACCTGCTTTCTACCCTGTCATGCTACAAAGCTCTAGAAATGTACTCTTCAATATAGTAGCCAATATGTGGCAATTTTTAAGAATAGACTTTACTTTTTAGAGCAGTTTGAGGTTCACAGCAAAATTGAGAGGAAGGTTCCTGCCACTATTGGTTCACACAGTGTTATCACCCAAAGTCCACAGTTTAAGGTTCACTCTTTTTATTTATTTATTAATTTGGCTGCATTGGGTCTTAGTTGTGGCATGCGGGATCTTTGTTGCGGCATGCAGGATCTTTTGTTGCGGCACACAGGCTTTTCTCTAGTTGTGACACGTGGGCTCTAGAGCACGTGGGCTCAGTAGTTGCAGTGTGAGGGCTCTGTAGTTGCAGCACACGGGCTCTCTAGTTGTGGTGTGCATGGGTTCTAGAGCATGCAGGCTTAGTTGCCCTGGGGCATGTGGGATCTTAGTTCCCCGACCAGGGATTGAACCCACGTCCCCTGCATTGGAAGGTGGATTCTTAACCACTGGACCACCAGGGAAGTCCCAAGGTTCATTCTTGGTGGTGTATATTCTGTATGTTTAGACAAATTTATAATAACAAGTACGCACCATTATACAATCATACAGAATAATTTCACTGTTCTAAAAATCTGCTGTATTTGCCTATTCATCCTGCCCTCTCCCCTAACCCCTGGCAACCACTGATCTTTTAACTGTCTCCATGGTTTGCTTTTTCAAAGAGTGTAATATAGTTGGGATCATACAGTATGTAGCCTTTTAAGGTTGGCTTCTTTCACTTAATAATATGCATTTAAATTCTCTCCATGGCTTGATATCTCATTTCCTTTTAGTGCTGAATGATATTCCATTGTCTAGATGTATCACACTTTATTTATCCATACACCTACCAAAGGACATCTTAGTTGCCTACAAGTTTTGCCAATTATGAATAAAACTACTACCTGTATAAGCATACATGTGCAGGCTTTTTTATATACATAAGTTTTCAACTCCTTTGGGTAAATTGTGCTCCAAGTGTCTGTGCCATTCTGTATTCCTACAATGAATGAGAGTTCTAATTGCTCTACCTCCTCACCAGCATTTGGTGTGCTCAGTGTTGGCCATTCTAATAGGTGTGTAATGGAATCTCGTTGTAATTTGCATTTCCCTGATGACATATGAGATGGAGCATCTTTTCACATGCTTATCAGTCATCCATATATCTTTTTTCGTGTGGTGTTTGTTCACGTCTTTGGCTCATTTTTTAATTGTCTTGTTTGTTTTCTTACTGTTGAGTTTTAAGTATTCTTTGTGTATTTTTGATAATAGTCCTTTATCAGATATGTTTTTTACAAAAGGTTTTTTTTCCAGTCCGTGATTTGTCATTTTTTTTTTTTTTCTCTTGACAGTGACTTTCTTTTACAGAACAGAAATTTCTAATTTTAATGAAGTCTACTTCTTAGCTCTTTCCTTCATGTATTGTGCCTTTGGTGTTGTATCTAAAAAGTCATTACCAAACGCAAGGTCATCTAAATTTCTCCTTTTATATCTTCTGGGAGTTTTATAGTTTTGTATTTTACAGTTAGGTCTGTGATCCATTTTGAGTTAATTTTAGGGGAGGATGTAAGGTTTGTGTCAGAATTCTTCTTTTTTTTTTTTTGCATGTAGATGTCCAGTGTTCCAGCACCATGTGTTGAAAAGACTATCTTTTCTTTGTTATATTGCCTTTGCTCCTTTGTCAAAGATCAGTTACTATGCATATGCGGTTCTGTTTCTGGGTTCTCTATTCTGTTCCATTGACCTATCTGTCTATTCTTTTGCCAGTAGTATACTCTTTTGATTACTATAGCTTTGTAGTAAGTTTTGAAGTTGGTTAGAGCTAGTCCTCCAGCCTTGTTCTTCTCTTTCAATATTATGTTGGCTATTTTGGATCTTTAGCCTCGCCATATAAACTTTAGAATCAGTTTGTCAATATCTACAAAATGACTTACCAGAATTTTGATCGAAAATTGCATTGACTCTATAGACCAAAGTGGGACAAACTGACATATTGACAATATTGAGTTATCTCATCCATTAACAGCGGGTATCTCTCATTTATTTAGTTCTTTCATCAGAGTTTTGTAGTTTTTCTCATATGGATCTTGTAAATGTTTTGTTAGATTTATACTTAAATAATTTATTTTGGGGGTGCTAATATAAATGGTATTGTGTCTTAAATTTCAAATTCCACTTGTTCATGGCTGGTATGTAGGAAAGGAATTCCCTTTTCTATGTTATACCTTGTATCTCGCAGTCTTGCTATAGTTGTTTATTAGTTCAAGAAGGTTTTTTTTTTGGTCAATTCTTTTGGATTTTCTACATAGATGATCATGTCATCTGTGGAAAAAAGGAGTTTTATTTCTTCCTTCCCAATCTGTATAAATTTCTTTTCTTGTCTTTTTATATCAGCTAAGACTTCTAGTACAATATTGAAAATCAGAGGTGAGAAGGGATGTCTTTGCCTTGCTTCTGATCTTAGTGGGAAAGCTTTGAGTTTCTCATCACTTTTTTTTTTTTGGCTACACCACACATCATGCAGGATCTTAGTTCCTCAACCAAAGGTCGAACCCATGCCCCCTGAAGAGGAAGCATGGAGTCCTAACCACTGGACCACCAGGGAATTCCTGAGTTTCTCATCATTAAGTGTGATACTAGTTGTAGTGTTTTGGCAGATATTTTTTTTTATCAAGTTGAGGAAGTTCCACTCTATTCCTAGTTTAATGAGAATTTTTTTTGGATGGGTATTGGATTTTGTCAGATGCTTTTTCTGCATCTATTCATATAACTGTGTGATTTTTCTTCTTTAGTCTGTTGATATGATGAATTACATTAATTGATTTTCAAATGTTGACCCAGCCTTGCATACCTGGGATAAATTCTACCTGGTCATGGTGTATAATTCTTTTTGTACATAACTGAATTTGATTTGCTAATACTTTGTTGAGGATTTTTACATCTGTTTTCATCAGACATATTGGTCTGTAGTTTCCTTTTCTTATAATGTCTTTGTCTGATTTCAATACTAGGGTAATGCTAGCTTTGTAGAATGAGTTGTGAAGTATTCCCTTTGCTTCTATCTTCTGAAAGAAATTGTAGAGAATTGGTATAATTTTTACCTTAAATGTTTGGTAGAATTCACCAGTGAAACCATCTGAGCCTGGTGGTTTCTGTTTTGGAAAGTTATTAACTATTGATTAAATTATGTTAATAGATGTAATCCTATTCAGATTGTTTCATTCTTGTGTGAGTTTTAGCAGATTGTGTCTTTCACAGAATTGTTCTTACCAGCATTTCATCAGGGTCCATTTCATCTAGGTTATTTAATTTCAACAGGGTCCATTTCATCTAGGTTATAAAATTTGTAGACATGGAGTTATTCGTAGTATTCCTTTGTTATGCTTTTAATGACCATGGGATCTGTGGTGATATACCCTCTTTCATTTGTGATATTAGTAATTTGTGTCCTCTCTCTTTTTTTTCTCAGTCTGGCTAGAGGCTTACCAGTTTTATCGATCTTTTCAAAGAACCAGCTTTTGGTTTCTTTGATTTTCTCTATTGATTTTCTGCTTTCAATTTCATTGATTTCTGCTCTAGTCTCTATTTCTCTTATTCTGCTTACTTTGGATTTAATTTGCTCTTCATTGTTCTAGTTTCCTAAGTTGGAAGCTTAGATAATTGATTTTAGAGCTTTCTTCATTTCTAATATATTCATTCAATGTTATAAATTTCTCCCTATGCAGTGCTTTCACTGTACCTCCCAAATTTTGATGTTTTGTTTTCATTATCATTTAGTTAAAAACATTTAAAAATTTCTCTTGAGATATCTTCTTTGACCCATGTGTTATTTAGAAGTATGTTGTTTATTCTCCAAGTATTTTTGGGTTTTCCAGCTCTCTTTTTGTTACTGATTTCTAGTTTAATTTCCTTATAGTTTGAGAGCAGACATTATATGGTTTCTATTCTTTTAAACTTGTTAAGGTATGTTTTATGGTCCAGAATGTGGTCTTTCTTGGTGTATGTTCCAGATGAATCTGACAAGAATGTGTATTCTACTGTTCTTGGTTGAAGTAGTCTATATATGTCCATTATATACAGTTGATTAATAGTGTTATTGAGTTCAACTATGTTCTTACTGGATCTGTCCATTTCTGATACAGATGAGTTCAAGTTTCCAACTGTAAGAGTGGACTCATCTGTTTCTCCTTGCAGTTCTATCAGTATTTGCCTCACATCTCTTGACATTGCTGTTAGATGCATACATGTTAAGGACTGTTATACAGTCTTGGAGAATTGATCCCCTTATCATTATTTAATGCTCCTCTTTATCCCTGAAAACTTTTCTTGCTGTATAGCCTGCTTTGTCTGAAATGAATGAAGCAATTCCTAATTATTTTTTTAACATCTTTGTTGGAGTATAATTGCTTTGCATTGTTGTGTTAGTTGCTGCTGTATAACAAAGTAAATTATTTTATTTTATTTTTTAACATCTTTATTGGGGTATAATTGCTTTACAATGGTGTGTTAGTTTCTGCTTTATAACAAAGTGAATCAGTCATACATAAACATATGTTCCCATATGTCTTCCCTGTTGCGTCTCCCTCCCTCCCACCCTCCCCATCCCACCCCTCCAGGCTGTCACAAAGCACCGAGCCAATATCCCTGTGCCATGCGGCTGCTTCCCACTAGCTATCTACCTTACTGCGTTTGTTAGTGTGTATATGCCCATGACTCTCTCTTGCCCTGTCACAGCTCACCCTTCCCCCTCCCCATAACCTCAAGTCCGTTCTCTAAGAGGTCTGCGTCTTTATTCCTGCTTTACCCCTAGGTTCTTCATGACATTTTTTTCTTAAATTCCATATATATGTGTTAGCATACGGTATTTGTCTTTTTCTTTCTGACTTACTTCACTCTGTATGACAGACTCTAGGTCTATCCACCTCATTACAAATAGCTCAATTTTGTTTCTTTTTATGGCTGAGTAATATTCCATTGTATATATGTGCCACATCTTCTTTATCCATTCATCTGATGACGGGCACTTAGGTTGTTTCCGTCTCCGGGCTATTGTAAATAGAGCTGCAATGAACATTTTGGTACATGACTCTTTTTGAATTTTGGTTTTCTCAGGGTATATGCCCAGTAGTGGGATTGCTGGGTCATATGGTAGTTCTATTTGTAGTTTTTTAAGGAACCTCCATACTGTTCTCCATAGTGGCTGAACCAATTCACATTCCCACCAGCAGTGCAAGAGTGTTCCCTTTTCTCCACACCCTCTCCAGCATTTATTGTTTCTAGATTTTTTGATGATGGCCATTCTGACTGGTGTGAGATGATATCTCATTGTAGTTTTGATTTGCATTTCTCTAATGATTAATGATGTTGAGCATTCTTTCATGTGTTTGTTGGCAGTCTGTATATCTTCTTTGGAGAAATGTCTATTTAGGTCTTCTGCCCATTTTTGGATTGGGTTGTTTGTTTTCTTGTTATTGAGCTGCATGAGCTGCTTGTAAATTTTGGAGATTAATCCTTTGTCAGTTGCTTCATTTGCAAATATTTTCTCCCATTCTGAGGGTTGTCTTTTGGTCTTGTTTATGGTTTCCTTTGCTGTGCAAAAGCTTTGAAGTTTCATTAGGTCCCATTTGTTTATTTTTGTTTTTATTTCCATTACTCTAGGAGGTGGGTCCAAAGTAAATTATTTTTGATTAGTGTTCCCATGGTATGTCTTTCTTCGTCCATTTCCTTTTAATTTATATGTGTCTTTATACTTAAAATGGACTTTTTAGACAACATATATTTGGGTCTTGTTTTGTGATCCACTCTAACCATCTCTGTCTTTTAACTGGTACATTTAGACCATTGATGTTCAAAGTGATAATTGATATAGTTGGATTAATATCTGCCATATATGTTACTGTTTTCTATTTGTTTCCTTTGCTTTTGTTTCTGTTTTTATCTTCCAGTCTTTTTCTAATTGATCAAGTTATGATATTATTTTCTCTCCTTTCTTAGCATTTCAGTTGTACTTCTTCTTAAGTTTACTTTTTGTGTGTGTGGTTGCCCTAGAGTTTGCAATATACATTCATAACTAATCCAAGTCCAGTTTCAAATAACACTATACCACTTCGTGGGTAGGGTGAGTACCTTATAATGACAAAATAGTCCTAATTTTGTCCTCCCGTTCTTTGTATCATAGCTATAATTCATTTCACATATACGTAAGCTTATATATACATTCTAACATAAGCATACATAATTGAATACATTTCCTAGATCTGTGGTTTGGTGTCTGACATTAATTTGGGGAAATTCTCAGTCATTATTATTATTTTTTAAAAAATTTATTTTATTTTTGTCTGCATTGGGTCTTCGTTGCTGCGCGTGGGCTTTCTCTAGTTGCAGAGAGCAGGGGCTATTCTTCATTGCGGTGCATGGGCTTCTCATTGCTGTGGCTTCCCTTGTTGCAGAGTATGGGCTCTAGGTATGCGGGCTTCAGTAGTTGTGTCCGCGGGCTCAGTAGTCATGGCTTATGGGCTGTAGAGCACAGGCTCAGTAGTTGTGGCACATGGGCTTAGTTGCTCCGTGGCATGTGGGATCTTCCCGGACCAGGGCTCGAACCCATGTCCCCTGCATTGGCAGGCGGATTCTCAACCACTGCACCACCAGGAAAGCCCATCAGTCATTTTTAAAAATATATTTTCTGTGTCTTTCTTCTCCTTTTGGTATTCCCATTATGCGTATGTTACACTTTTTATAGCTGTACCACAGTCCTTGGACATTCTGTTACTTCAGTTATTTTTCTCTTTGCTTTTCAGTTTTGGAGGTTTCTATTGAGATATCCTCAAGCTAAGAGATTTTTTTCTCAGCCACGCCCAGTCTCCTTATAAGCCCATCAAAGTCATTCTTCAGGGCTTCCCTGGTGGCGCAGTGGTTGAGAGTCTGCCTGCCGATGCAGGGGACACGGGTTCATGCCCCGGTCCAGGAAGATCCCACATGCCGCAGAGTGGCTGGGCCTGTGAGCCATGGCCGCTGAGCCTGCGCATCCAGAGCCTGTGCTCTGCAACGGGAGAGGCCACAACAGTGAGAGGCCCGTGTACCGCAAAAAAAAAAAAAAAATCATTCTTCATTCTTCATTTCTGTTAAAGTATTTTTAATCTCTAGCATTTCATTTTGGTCCTTTCTTAGAATTTCTCTCTCTCTGCTTTCATTACCCATCTGTTTCTTCCATGCTGTCTACTAAATCCATTGGAGCCCTTAGCACATTTATTACAGTTGTTTTGAATTCCTGATGTGATCATTACAACATCTCTGCCATATCTAAGTCTGATTTTGATGCTTTCTATATCTCTTCAAATTTTGTTTATTGCCATCTGGGTATGTTTTGTAATTTTTTTCTTGTTACCTGGACATGGTATACTGTGTAAAAAGAATTGCTCTAGATAGCTCTTTAGTAATGTGGTGGTTAGTTGTGGGGGCAGGAGAAGCATGCTGTAGTCCTATGATTAGGTCTAAGTTTTTTTAGTGAGCCTATGCCTCTAGACTACAAACTTCACAAGTGTTTCTCAGCAGGATGGTTAGAGTGAGTGGGCTGGAGTGGGGTGTTTCCCTTCCTACATGTGGAAGACTGCAGACAGCTAAAGTTGGGTATTTGTCTTCTTCCACCTCAGATAGGTTCAGCTAAAGTCCTAGCAGGTTAGGCTCTGGTTAAATAGTTTCTACTCAGGGCAGACCTTGTTAAGAAGAACAGAGTGCTATGGCATAATTCCAAATGATCCCTTTACCCCTCCCCTTGCTGGGAGCTTGAGGGGATTTTTCTCTAACAGTCGCTGGAAGAGAAACTGGTAGAGCTCTAGAAGGTAAAAGTTACAAGTGTTTCCCCTTCACCCCATCCCCCATGACTTGATCTCCTTAGAGTTTTTATCTCTCAGACTTGTTCACACTGAGCCTCCAGCAATTCATTAATTGTAGTTTAGGTTTTCCTACCCCGGAACTGGTTTCCACAGAGGTTGCAGCTCCTGGGTTTCTGCTCTAGTAAGTTGTGATTCTCTGTATCTGCCGGTCAAGCTCTCCAATTTTGGGGGTGGCAGTTTGCCCTGCAACCTCACTTCTCTTATGGATCTAAGAAGAGTTGCTGAGTTTTCAATTTGTTCAACTTTTTACTAGTTAGGACAGGGTGGGAATTTCTAAGCTTCTTACTAGTGGGACCAGAAACTGGAAGTCATCTGGGTATTTAAATTTAAATTAATTAAAATTAAATAAGATTAAAAATTCAATTCCTCCATCACACTAGCCACATTCCAAAGGCTCAGTATCCACATGTGACAAGTGGCTATCGTGTTGGACAGTGCAGGTATAGAGCATTTCCATCTTCACTGAAATTATTATTGTATTACCCTGCTCTGTATTATCACATAGTGCCCTCTGCTATGCATAGACATGAGTAATTAGAATTGGGAAAAATAAAAGAAGTGCTACAGCCAAACATCATTGGCTTTATCCAGAGTATTATCCTGGCTTCTTGGGAGCCTCGGATTCTGCCAGCCAGATCCTGAACCATTAATCTGGCTTCCACTGTCAATATTTTATTAACAATGGAGATATTCATGTGTTTTTTCCCATTTCCCTCCCTGAGTTCTTTTCTGAAGAGACTTTGCTGTAGTCCCTGACTTGTTTAACGAATGATTGCTAACATTCTTTGGCTTGTCATTATGTTTTTCCATCTGTGATATATTGTGGCTTATCAGCACACCAGGATATTCACTCACAATTTTAGAGTGCTTTTCAACTACCATTCAGTTTTAATTTCTTTTCTCTTTTCAAAATTGAGAAGAGGGTGTTTTTTTAGCTCAGTTGATTATCAGGCTCCGATTCAACTTGAGATACACAGATGAGCTAGTGCTTGAAAGCAAGGACCATGATTCCTGAGCATAGTGATTCCTCTGCAACCTTCTCAAGGGGTGGCTCTTTCCTTTACCACCCCCTTGCTCCATGGGATTTGGTAGGTGGGATAGATGTTCTCTTTGCTCCCCACTTCAACTTTCAAGCCATTATTCTTCCCCCTCCTCCCTAAAGTCACATCTTGGAATCTCAGGTTGTTTGAGCATACTATATGCTGCCCTTCCTTGTTGCAGTCATCCATAGAACCCCTTTTCACTTTCCCATTTTCTTTGATGCTCTTTGAGAGGTTTTAGCTCCCTCCTATATTGTCTCTAGCACTGCTCCCTTTACAATGCCTTGTGATTTCAGTACCACACAGATGACCCTTCGGTTCCTGGTCTCTCAGTTCCTTGTCCACTTTCCAACTTCAATAGCTGACTGCCATGGTCATAGTCTAGACCTTGTCTTATTAATACCTTTAACCCTCCCATAATTGCCATTTCAATCATCCTCTTCCCCAACTACTGTCTCCTATCTTGCTTCTCACTTTCTCTAATATTTTTACTTCCACAGTACTGCTAGGACCTAGAATCCACCATTCCCTCATATTCTCACTTCTCACCTTTCACCAACTCCCTTTGCCTCTTTCTCCGTTCTTTATACTCTTCTGGCAAAACCAACCCTGTTGCCATCCAACTCTCTTGCCAGCTCTGCACCAGCAGCTTTACAGACTTGAAAAAAAACACCCAATCCTCTCATTTCAAATTCAAGTGTAATAACTTCCCAGTGATCCCTCAGTTTTGCCAAGCAATCAGGCTATATCCCCCTAGTATGTCCATTCTCTCGCTCCTGGGTGACTGCTTCATGCCTTCATTTTTATCCTCAAGCCTTCACTCTCATTTGATCGTTCTCCCTATTTTACTGAGAAAACAGATGCAATAAGAAGCTGTTCCACAAGCTCTGCCATTCTATCTCCCTCATGAGTTTGTGCCTATTTCTTCTTCCCGTCTATTGCTGTGGATGCCCCATCTATGCTCCACTCAAAGGCCATTCCTTTCCTTCTGTACTTGATCGATCCCCGCCCCCCTAGCCTAGCCAAAGACATGGCTCCAGCTTCTCTCCCTTCTCTGTCTCACATTGTCAGTGTTAAGCCATCTTCTGGATTATTCCTATCAGCATAAAAACATGCTATTATTTCTGTCATCCTTAGAAAAAAAATCTATCTTTCTCTCCCTTTTTTCCCCTAGGCCTCTACTCCATTTTTCTTTGCCCTTTTACAGCCAAATTAATCAAAAGTGTTTTCTACATTCACAACACCAGTTCATGTCCTTTCATTTGCTCTTAGAGTCAGTTCAGTCAGGACTTGACCCCATCATTACATTGAAATGGTGAAAATCATCAATGATTGTCATGCTGTGAAATGAAATGGTCAGTTTCAATATCCATCTCATTGGACCAATCAGCAGTGTTTGTTTGACCCACCTGATCACTCAGTCTTCTTGAAAAACTTGCTTCCCTCAATTAGCAGTAAAATTCACTTTCCTGCTTTCCACCGGACTTCACGGGTCTCTGGTTTGTTGGTTCTACCTCATCCCCCTGATATCCAAATGTTAGACTACTGCAAGCTCCAGATCTTGGATATCCCCTCTTCTTCACCTGCACTCCTTTTTGTGGAGATGTCATCCAGTCTAATGTTTTAAATTACTTATAAGTGCTGATCCTTCCCTAATTTATACCTCTAGCTCAGATCACTTTTACTGAACTTCAGATTTATATGTCCATTTGCCATCTCAATGGCAAACAATAATCTCACATTTACATGTGCAAAACTCAACTCCTCATTGTCTCATTCTCTTCTCCCCTCTAGACCTCCATTCCCCTCAAGGGAAAATTTCCCCATAGTATGCTCACATAGCACCAAGCCCCTATCCTTTATAGCACTCACATGTGCAATTCTGAATTTATTTGTGTGACTCTGATTCATGTCTGTCTCACAGATAGACTGTCATCTCCTTAAGGACCAGCACCTTGGCTACTGTTTCTCTTTATTGTATCCCCAGTACCTAGCACAGAGCATAAAGGAGATCAAAAAGAAAATAATATATAGGTATAAATGTTTTAAGGGACAGATACGATGGAATGTATACAGGTCAAATCCTTTTCAAGTAAACCAGCAATATTCATCTGAAATAGACTATGTCTATTCTGGAGATGCCACTTATCTCATCTAGGTGCCAAAATATCAAGCTTACAGGCACAGGAAGAATTAAGAGGCTATAGCACTGTGGTTAAAAGCACGGGATTTGGAATCATACTCTCTCTGAGTGTCAGTTCTTCATCTTTTTAATGGAGGACAATGACAGTATCTGAGTCACAGGGCTTCTATGAAAATTTAATAATATGGTATATATATATTTAGAGAGTAAAACCTAAATACATATTTAATATGTGATGATGATGATGCCTAGCATTAGCTGCATACCAAGCAGAATATTCTGGAGCACAAAGGCAGAAGGGACTAATACTGCTTATGGAAGTTAAAAATTGCTTCACAGAGGAGATAACATTTCAACTGGCTTTAAAGGATGAGCAGGAAGTTGCCACAAAGAGAATGGAGAAAAGGTACAGAAGACTAAATAAGCATGTTCAGAAAATACTCTGTAAGGAAAATGTAGTTAGAGTGGGAAGGGAAATTATCTGAAGTTGGAAATTTCAAAAATAGATTTTTGTGTTAATTCTAAAAGCTCAAATAGTTGAATAGCTGTATTTCATTATGGCTGTAGCATCTCTTTATTCTTATTAAAAAAGAAATTAATACCAGTTAGGGAAAATCTGAAAAAACAGAGAAAAGCATATGTATATATTTGTATTTGTAAATGTATATACACACATGTACAATTTATTAGTGTTCTTTTGGGGACAATCTATATTGTCCTTTAGATATTTTAATATTTCCTTCCAGTCTGTTTCCTATATCCATATGCATTTTTACGTAAGTAGATTGTAATATGCAAATGGTTTTACATTCTCTTCTTTCCTCCTTAATATTCTATAGTAAGTATACTTTGCTGAGTGTTTGCAACATCTTAGACTTTGTATCACCTGTTATGTATATTTCTAAACGACTGTGTCTTTATAAGTATTATTACAAATTAGAAAGCTGAGATTAGTTTTATAGAGCTAAAAAAATCCTGTTAGAAGCAGGATTCAAACTCTGGTCTTGTCTGACTCCAAAGTACATCCTGACAAATTTTTGAAACTTCATAATGATATTTAATTGCTATATAATAATATTTCATTGTTATGAATATACCATAGTTTACTTAAATATGCCTCTATTTTTAGAATATTTTGGCTTTTGTAACTTGTCACTGTTATAAGTAATGCCGGTAATGAACATATCTGGAGTCTGTTATTTCCTGTATTTAGGGCTCAGGTATTACAAGAGATTCCTAGAAATCATTATTAGGTCAAAAGGCATGAACTTTCAGCATATTGATATTTTGCTTTCCAGAAAAACCCATGGCATTGCTGGTATTGTAGAAACAGTTTACTTCAATGAAAAGATTTCCTACGTTTGATTGATGGGCCACAGATATAGTGCTTTATTGATCCCCTTAGAATGAATTCACTACCATAAATGATTCAGTACAGTACGTTCTTTATTCAACCTGTAATCCACAAAACAGTTACTTACTGTAATAAAAATAATTATAATAATGGTGGGTTTAAGTAAAATCCCAGGATAATGTAAATTGTTATAAAAAACCTAATAACAAAATCTGTAACAATGACAACAAAATCAACCAAAAATCCCTCTTCCCAAACTATCTAAATGTGTTTTGATGTCTGAATAAAGAATGTGTTATTATTTCCCAATAAAGCCAAATTTGCCCTTGTGTGTTTTACGAGGGATGAATATTATTTGGAGGTGAGACTTTGATCACCATTTCTGTTTCTAGGACATGCTTTTACATTGGCAGTAACTGAAATTTATCCAAATAGACTTTCAAAGCTCCCAAGTGTTCTAAATTTATCTCACTCAATTTCTTTGGTTTAGAAACTAGTTTGGAAATCTCACAAGGCCAACTTGTCTTCAGTAATTTCTAGTGCTTCTTGTTTGGGGCAGGCTAGAAAAAGCTCTGAGAAGCTGCTAAATTTGATGCTTGGCAGAAACCATAACACACAGAGAGAAATACATGAAGTGTAAAACCTAAAATATCAAAACTCTTTGACATTTCAAACTAATTTCAAATGTACAGAGATTATAAAATTATAACATCTGCATAAATCAGCTGTGTAGACAAACTATATTAGTGAAAGCAAAAAAGGAAGTCTTAATGAAATAGTAGATTTCTTTTAATATATACCAATCATTTAATAAATCTAATGTTTGCATATGAATGGAGTGATTTAGCCCAAGGGAAAAAAAGTCTATATATTTTTTCCTACTGGTTAAAAACAGTGTTAGAATTTGCCAAAATTGAACATTTAATGTACGGACCAATAAGACACTGTTTTGTGATAAGAATAGAATTGTTCTTGGAAGACCTAAGCTTAAGTCCTGGCCTCACACATGTTTACTGTAAAACTTGGAGGCAGTTTACTCAAGTAGTCTGCATTTTAATTGCTTCATCTGCAAGATGGAAATAACAGTATCCACCACCCTGAATTGTTCTGAAGATCAAAATGAGACAGTGTTCATGAAAGCATGAAAGCACTGTGAAAACTCTAAAGCCCTCTATAAATATGAGGTGTTACTTTAATTTTTTCTTAATTGCTATTTACAATAAGAGTTCCTAGGATTAACTGAGAAGGAGGTTCTCACGAAGTTTAAGAAAAATTTTATTTTTAAATTTGGCAACGGGAAATTGTTAACTAGATTGGGATGTTGTGTATGACTCTCTTAGGTGTAGACGTTTAGGCAGCTGTTAATGAATTGTAATTGTCCCCCGCATCCCCTACCCCATTTCTCCTTCTCCTAGTCAGTCACCAAAGTAATGCAGTTCTATTATTCAAGTGTTCCTTTCAAGGGATAGGAAAGGGGGCAGTGAAAAACGAATTTTCATCAATAACATGGCCCTTTCCATGGATCTAAGTACCAAAATGGCATGTGAATATGTAAGAAAATGGCTGAATTCTGGGGATATATTTAGACATTCTACTCCCCCACCCCCATAACAAAGTGATGTCACTGTGAATAGAGAGAGTTTGGCAGAGATGATGCAATAAGAAAATGACTGTTTGGCGTTTGGGGAAATTCCAGGCAAATTGGATATTAAGGGAAAACCCATAAATAGGTATCTGGATCTAGGCCCATTGCTGGTCCTTAGGCTCCCAAGCCAAGTTCCTTGGAAGGATAAAGTCCTCTGATATGCAGATGTCCTTTCAGAGGCAATGTGTGTACGGCCCAGAGATTTTGACCAAGGTTCTGCCACATTTGGCTCCAGAGCTCAAGTTACTACTAGTAATAGGCTTTTATTCAAATATCTGTCTGTGGATAATTGTAGTCAATGGAAATTGCTAGTGAGTAACAGGGAGATGGATTTCGCATTGCATTTTGAAGAATGGAACAACTGCTTAGTGTTTATTCTGCCTGTGAATCTGCACTTCAAATATTTATTAGTCATCCAGATAACTTCTCCTTGGTAAATATATTTACAAAACCAGCTTTTTTGGATGTTGTTAATTTTTTGTCTTCCAACATTTTTGACCAGTCGTTTTAAGATATTTATGTCAGGATTGAATTTTCCATGCAGATATGAATTAAATGTTATCTTCTTTCACCTGTGAATGCAAGATTTCCCCTCTGTATTTTTTAAGATAAAAGTATTTTCTAATTGTTAAAAATCCTAGCTATACAAGAGCTAATGGAGTAGCTGTTGTTTAATGGGTGTACAGTTTCAATTTTCCAAGATGAAAAGAGTTCTGGAGATTGGTGGGACAACAATGTCAATGTGGTTAACACCACTCAACCATATACTTGCAAATGGTTAAGAGGGTAAAATTTTTGCTAGGTGTATTTTATCAAAATTAAAAAAAAAAATTTTAAGTTTATGGAGTAAAAATGAAAGTCTCCCCTTTATCCACGTCTCAATCCTACTTTCCTCCCCAGTGTGGCTGTAGAGCCAGGTCAGCCCTGTAACCTTGAATGCAGTTATAGACTTTGGGAGACAGGCAGCCCCTTCCTGATCAAAACAAAACTTCTTCACAAAGAATCCCATTAGTAATAGTGGTTAACGGCTCCATTTTTTTAATGGCGTAATCTTATGAGTTTTTGCAAAATGAATACATTTTCATATTCATATTACTTTGGTTTCTGATTCATTTTTCTTAAATGGAGACTTTTAAGATCATGAGAAAGACAAAACTCGAGATAACATCACTGGGGTTTTCCCCTTCTGTGACAGCTCACTCAGGGACTCATGGACAACAGTTAAAGAGGAGAAAACTTATTTTAGCTTGTCACCTAATCAGTGCATATTTTCTTTAATATAGTGGCCTCATCCTTATATACCTGTTTGTTCCACATTATTGACAAAATACTAGCAAGTCGGGTGCTCATCTGCTTGCCTGGGGTGGATCTGCCTGAGTAGCTGTTGCATGTCCTGTTCCTTGTTCTCTGAGTCATGCCTTCCCCAGCTGTGTGTTTTTGCCAAGACGGTGCACAAACAAGTTGTTCATTGTTTAATCTGTCAGTGGAGCCAGGACTTGAAGTTTCTACAAGCTTCAGGTATTATTCAACTCTACTCCCAACTCTACTCTCTCTTTCTCACCCTTTCTTTTTAAGTGTTTTTGACCTCAGAGAAAACGTCTTTCACATAATTTTCAAAGAGGAAAAACCTCTGTGTGTAAATTTCCCCTTAAAATAACATATGTATTTTCAGGTCTCTTCATTCATTGCTAGAGCTAATAAATATTAATTGGGAGCTTCGGTCCATACCTGCTTCACAGCAGTGTGCTCATTAGATGCTTGGTGTGAGTGAGAAGTGTGATGTGGCTTCAAGGGATGTCATTTGAATTTCGAGGGAGTATTAAAGAGCTGCCTGGGGAGAGAAGAGGCGGGAAGGAAGGTCACGCTGCTCCTTATGGCCAGGCTGTACCTGCAGCCTGGTCATCTCTTCTGGTGGCAACACCTTGATTTCCGCGTGGGGGCTTGGATTTCCAGCAGCTGAGTGAGAAAACCTGAAGCACATCCTTCATTAATTTAATCATATATTGAACTCCTAATCTGTGTCTTCTCTAGGCCATGGGGATTATAACGGTGAGAAGAAAACAGCTAAAGTCCTGATCTTTATGGAACTTACATTCTGGTTGGGGTGACAGACCATGAATAATCAGACAAATCAATAGGAAACTATTACATAGTGATGATAAGTGCTAGGAAGAGAAATAAGTAGAGTTAGGGGATTGCGAGTGAGCGGGGTGCTGGTTTTGAGAGAGTGTTCAGGGATCATTCTGAGGAGGAGACACTGAGTAGACACCTGGATGGAGTAAGGGAATAAGCGGTGGAATATCTAGGGGCAGGGTATTCCTGGCAAGGGGAATAGTGAATGAAAAAGTCATGAGGTGGTGCTATAGGCTGAATGTTTGTGTCTCCCCAAATGGATGTATTGAAACCTAATCCCCATTGTGATGGCATTTGGAGGTAGGGCCTTTGGAAGACAATTAGGTAATGAGGGTGGAGCCCTTATGATTGGGATTGCTGTTCTTATAAAAGAGACCGCAGAGGGTTCCCTTGCCCTTTCTACCATGTGAGGACACAGTGAGAAGTTGCTGTCTGTGAACCAGGAAGTGGGTTCTCACCAGACACCAAATCTGTCTAAGCCTTGATCTTGGACTTACTAGCCTCCAGGACTGTGGGAAATACATTTTTATTGTTTCTAAGCCACCCAATCTATGCTTTTTTGTTACAGCAGCCCAAACAGACTAAGACAGGTGGGGACATGAGAGCAAGAAGACTTTGAGGCTAAAGTGGAGTGAGAAGTAAATAGTGGTAGGAAGTAAGATCCGAGAGAGTGCCTTGTGGGCCCTGATACGGGCATTGCTTTTGTTCTAAGAGTGATGGGAAACTGTTGGAAAGTTTTGAGCAGGGAAAAATTGGTCTATTTCTTAAGATCACTCTAGCTGCTTTGCAGAGAATGTATGGTAGGAGGGTCAAACCTGAAGATCCCCCATAGATGTTCAACTAGTAAAAGGAGGTGATGGGCAGGGAAGGGGCATTGCAGTTGCTTCCAATTTTTAAAGAATTTTTATGAGTAGAAAGAATTTTTTCTTTTATATATCCTCAAGTAAAATATGCTGAAGTTATTAAAAAAAGGAGAGAGAAAAATTTCAGTTCAGTGCAGGGAAGGACCTACATGACACTTTTTCTCTGATTACAGAAGTAACAATTTTTTGAGAAAGTCTGTAAGAAAAGAGTAAAGTACAAATAAAATATACTACTCATAATCCCACTGCTCAGAAATAACTACTAACAATTCTGTAAGTTTCCAGACTGTTTTCTGTGCATACAAATAAAAATTGTTTTAAAAAATTATTTTTTATTATGTAGATATTATACTTTTCTGTAATATAACGTTTTCATTTACCAATATACCATGAATATTTCTTCATCTCATGAAATATTATTGATATAGAAAATGATTTCACTGTACTCATATACATGAACGATCATTTATTACAACAGTTTTGTATAGTTGAGCAGTCAGGTAGTTTTCGTTTATTTTTCTTTTTTATTATTATAAATAACACTGCAAAGAACAGCCTGGAATTTGCATCATTGTGTAAATCTCTGATAATTTCCTTTCAATAGATTTTTAAGATTACCTGGTTGAAATATATGCATATTTTAAAGGCTCATGACTTATATTGCTAAAGTTTGCACTAATCCACACTTCTACCAATTAACATGTTCCATTTCTTCCCAGATTCTAGTTTGAGAAAGCTAAACATGGAACAATCTCCATTAGAAGGAAGAGAGTTCCATGTCACTGGAGGCATTTTAGTAGGTGCTGGAATGTCATTTGGATGGGATATTATCCAGAGAAATTTAGTTGAGTATTTGAAGTGTCAGTGGAGTTTTAGGATTCCTTTCCAATTTAAGAATGGGAGCAGAGGGAGGGAAAGAGGGAGGGATGTTGAATAATTCTGTTGCCTGTGTTCTGCTCTATATATAGATGAATTAGTTGGTTTTGGTGATAATTCACATAAAGCAAAAAAAAAACAAAACAGTAAAAACAACAGTGCAGGTATTTGTAAGCAATTTTCTACAACTTGTTGAAGGTTGAAATTAGCAAGCCCAAGTAGGATAGATAACAGAGGTTGGAGATGTGCTTTAGTTAATAAACATTCAATTTAAAATAAAATTTATATAGTTTAAGAAAAGTGAATGTTAGTTGTTCTTAGACTTTCCCTTGTGCAAAGCATAGCAACACATAACCCAAATATTGCCATCTCTATTATTTATTTAGCAGTTTATGCATTAATTTAAAATATTATCAAACACTAAGTAGTCTGTTGGGCTCTGGGGGTGCAACACCAAATAGAACATGATCTCTGCCTTCCATGGACTTACCGCTTACAGGGGAAGACAGGCGAGCAATTCAATAATTTCAGTGTGATGAGCTCTGAGATCGATACTCCATAGCATACACAGCATTCTGTGGCAAACATGGAGAGGTATCACCACACAAAGGCACATGGGGAAAAGCATACGTAGTTTCAGGAAAAAAATCACTGGACTGAGATTTAGGTTTGTGTTCTTTCTTGGGCCCTGTCTGGCTGGATGAGGTTAGGTAACTCATTTAACCACATCTAAAATATTTGGGAAAAGTAATATTTACCTAATACGGTTTTTGTAAAAATTAAATAGAACAGCGTGCGAGATCAGCCAGCACAATGAGAGGCATGCACAGTGAGTAAATGTTAGTGAATCACTGGATATATGCATAGTTTGATAGAATACATCTTCCCAAGTAATTTTATGAACAGCCCACCAGAAAAGCACAGAGTGAGACAGTATTTATTGAAACTGGAAATAGATTTTTTTGCTACATCCAATGCATTTTCCCCAAGTAGTATATCCTACATAAATCTGAGATCAAAATTATGTATTACATATGAATTTTCATGAAGTTAGGATACAAACTAAGATGTATCACAATTGGACAAAACTCAGGAAGTCAGATGAAAGTTTTCTATTCATAGTACACACTGGCAGGAGGAATTTTTCTTTGCTAATTATCTCATGTCCTGAGGAGCACAGAGATGATTGCTTTGTGCCTAATGATTAGGAAGGTCAAGTTAAATTTACAGATAAATAGAGGCGAGCATTCAGCGTGCCAAAATACCTCTTCAAAGAAGAACAAAAGTGCTGTCAAGCAGCGAATACTTAATAGAAGTGATTGTAGGGTAAGTATGAAGGGGAGGCGGGATTCAGGTTGTCAGCCTCTCCGGAGATGATCCTCTGTCCCATTCGAGACTGATTTCTTCCACGTGACACCAAGTCTGCTGAAGAGAGGAAGTTGGTGCCATCTCCCAGGCTGTGCAACGTGTACTGCTGACACAACAGTGAACAAGACTGCCAAGTTCTGGGCTGCACAGAACATGGAGTCTAGCAGGAAATACATCTATTTAAAAATAAGCCAAGAGCTGACGCCTATGGAAGTGGAAGTCTAGGAAACTATGCAGTTCTATGCACATGAACTCAGCCTGAGGTACCTGGCCCAGAGTGCTCTCAGAACATGGTGTGAGTTCTGAGGAGCATGCTTTTTGTAAATTTGTGGTCAGAGATTATTTTAGTCTTCAAATGAGCAGTGATGTAGCAGTTAGCAGAATCCCAGAAGCCTTTGTGCTGTTCTGTATGTGGATGATCTGAGCTATTGGTTTTGTCCTAATGACAATTCAGCCTTAGATTCCCCCAAATAAATACAACCAGCTAACAAAGGGAAAAATATTTAACTTCGCTAGTAATCAAATAGATGCAAATCTGAACAACTTTTTTAATACTCTCAGATTAAAGATTTAAGTGAATATTCAGTGCTGACAACTGTCAAAAAATGCTCTCATGGCTGATGGGAGTGAAAATTGATATAATCTTTGAAAAGCAATTTGGCAATACATATTAAGAGCCTTAAAAACTTCATACCCTTTGATCAGTTCATTCTAATTCTATTCTGGAGCCAAAGCAGTCTTTGTTAGTTATTCTGCTTTTGCCAAACAAAATTACTCCAAAGATTCAAAAAAAAAAAAAGACTGATTCTAAAGAGAATTCAAAAAATAGGGGAAAAGATCATTGCATACGAACATGCTCATGGCAGAATTACCTAAATGTCTAACAACAGAATGATTGATTAAAGTATGTGCACCTAATGAAATCTCCATGGGATATGGAGCTAATAAAACTGATAGTTATAATGATCCTTTGTTATAATATTCATTTAAAAAAAAAGCTTACTTTTGGTTTCTAATAAAAGAAACAACTTAAAGCACTAATAATGTGCTACCGTTTATTTAACAGTTCAGCACATAGTGCCACGTGACATCTAGTACTGTGGGGTTTAGTTTTTAAATATGCGCTGCTAATTAATATGATTGCAACTGTGTCAAACAAAATAATAAACCCAAAACTTTGCAAAATAAAAAAAGACTGGAAAGAAATGCACCATTTTATTAGCAATGGTTGACTCTCTGTGATGGGATGTGTGATTATTTTCTTCCTTTCATTTTTCTTCATTTTCCAAATGTGCCAAAATTAGCATATATTGCTTTTAGAATGGACATATGGACCTCAAGCCTGAGGAAGTTTTTTTTTTTCTTTTCTTAAAAAGCAGTCCTGTTTTGTGTTCTGTTGTCCTGGGTGAAAAAAAAAAGCCTGAAACATTGACTTAATAAATAGGCCTCTCACAGCTTAAAAAAGTCAGAGACCCATAGACTCAGGGTTGGGAGGTCACTAATTTCAAGGCAATACTGCTTTTCTCCAGAACAAAAGACAATTACTTATTGAGTGCCTACTATGTGTAAAACCCCCTTTGCATCACTTCCCACCTGATTCCACTGGCAAATCCCTACTCATTTGTGCTAGAGAAGAGTCAGGCATAGACTGCTTTACGTAAATTTTCTCAGCTTTCATCAGGCCCCCCTGCCCCTGCTCCAGGCGCTCTGGGCTAGGGCCCCTTCAGTCTGTCTCAGAAGAGATTATTTATTGAGAGCTTTCTGAGGACAGGGACTGTATCCCCAGCTGCTGGCACACGGTGAACACATAGACTGTTGAATGAATCAGTGAATGAATAATTATTGAAGGTACTATTTTAGGTACTCTAGAGAGACAGAGAGTGAGAAATGGTATTTGCCCTTAAAGATTTTACGAATAATTGTGATGTAAAAAGCTAATTAGTGGTGCGTATTTAAAACCTAAAAAAGACAGCAGTGTATGTCAGATGGTTCAATGTGCTTGTTAAATAAAGGGTGGCCTGCGATTAATGCTTTAGGGGTTGCTTCTTTTATTGGAAATCAAAAGATACTGGGAAAATAAGATATCACATGGCTCAGATATACTTTTTCATATGATTAAATTATGTGGTTTTAGTTTATAATTTTTTAAATCAGTAAAACAATACACTACTTAATAATCATATCTTCCACTTACACAAATATAAGAAATTAATATCAGGAAGATTTTTAACTTTTTTGTCATGACTGATCTCCCAGTTGACTTATAACTGAACAAGGGTCAGAAAATGTAATGTCTTTCTTAAAATGCACATTTCTTTTTGGTGGGATTGTGTAGCTCTTAGTCATTGTTAGTCATTGAGCTATTTACCACATAAGTTAGGAAGGTCGGCTCTTCAGATGGCTTATGACTGGAGAAAAGAACTCTACTCAGATTAGTAAGCAAGAGTCTCCTTTTTCAAATTGGGAATTGCATGCACTCCTGACTGGAGAGAGATGAGCTTCCTCTGTGAGGGTGTTTATACTTTATTGCAGGGAGGAGCAAAGGGAATCCTCATGTAGTTTTCTCTTCACTGAGTGGATGACTTGGCAAATTTTCTAGATTATGTCAATTTACCTTCCTCTCTCCTTTACCACACAGGCAGGGATGCCAAGTGTATATTTTCCAACCTTTATATTGCTCTTTAATGTAAATTATATCAAAAGTTTAAATTATGTTAATTTTTTTATTTATGGAAAAATGTATTCTACTTACACATACCCTTTAGTCTATAAACATAGACCACAGCCTCTCAGAGCCCTAAACAAATGGTAGTGGAGTTCAGCTATGTGGAATCTGTAACATGGCTTGTTACTAGGATGAATAGGCCATGACTTGGGCTGACTGTGTCTGTCTATAAATATCCCTGAGTAATATAGATGTAGACATTTTTCATTATGCAAAAAAGATATTTATAGCACCATTGATCAGAAATTTAGATGCTAACTCGAAGAGGAATATAACAATTATTTTAAGGCTACCTAGAAAAATATGTCATATGGTTCAAGCAATTAGGGAGAGTTATCAACAAAGAGAAATTGTTTCTAGTAGAAAATTGTAAATGGTGAATTTTATTCAAACAAGTGAGACCCCATATTACTATAAAGTAATTATCAATTATACATACAGTTTAACATTTTATCACAGCATTTACATAGGGATGGCAGTAAGCTGGGCTCCAGAGAATTAATTCACATGGCCCACGGGGTTATGGGATACCTGGTCCACCATCTCAGTGGCTCTTAAGGGTGATGCTGAGTTGGTGTCTTTTGTCAAAATTTGGGAAAATAGGGAGCTGTTGCAGCACATAGGAGTCCAGAGAGCTCAGGAGAGTACCATGATACAGCAGAAATTGTTTTTAAAGGAAATTGGAAAACATCTAGAGTTGTGGAGACATTGACAAACTAGACTTCCCAGTGGAGGAAGACCAGGTTGGTGAGGAGATCGGACAGTGGGCTACCTGAGGTCAAGATGAAGAAGATTCAGTGGAGTCCTTGATAGGTATTTTCCAATCTCTGAGGAGCTGCCATATGGGAGAAGGAGTAGCCCACAAAGACAGTATATTTTCAAAAGAAAGAACTCAGATCAGTGAGTGGAAAATTTAGGGAGGCAGATTTTGATTTACTATTTATAGAACCTATGTTTTTCCATGTTACTTCAGGACACAGCATGATGTAGTGAGGAGTCAGAGCTGTTTTCAAATCCTGGTTTACATCTTACCAGCCATGGATTTGAGGATGTTACTTAGGCCCTCTGAGACTTAGTTTTCTCAACTGTAAACTAACAACACTAATGCCAGCTTCATAATGTTGTGACCAGCATTAAGAGCGAGAACACATAAAAAGGCCGAGTGTAGTTATCATTAATGCCCATATTTGTGCTGTTATTATCATTCAGCCTCATTGAAAAATAGGGTCATGGTGGCGTTGGTAAATATTTTCCTACTTCAGTTTCCTCCTGCTCTTGAGGTTGTCTGGTCTTCTCAGATTCTTTTCAGATAGTTCTGAGACTCCTCTGGACAGTGTCCCATGTGTGGAAGAGGCTTCTCAGCTCCCCTATGGGTTCCATTATTTACTATTCACCATGTATCTCCTCTCTAGTTCTGATTCACTATGGTTATATCTACTGTTAAGGCCACTGGTTGGTTAGAAACCTAGAGCAGCTTGATGATCATATGTCCTTCTTTTCCATCCCAACTGTAGTCTGGTCCTGTTCTCTCTCAAGAAAGAATCCCAGCCCTGATATACTGCATGTAGTCAACTTGTGTCTTATCTTCACTGCAAGCTGAATTCAGTCAATATACCTGTGATCCTAATGTTTTATACAGAGATTTGTTTTCTTTCTTTTTTTTTTCAGTACACTTACTGCTTCAAAGGACTCAGTCTGTTAGAGAGTCCATGAGGGCCAGAGGGAAATACGGAAGATTGACAATGTGATCTATTCAAAATGACCTCACCATCTGACACCAGCTATTACCTTTGGGTCAAATTTGTGTTTCTTGAATCATTCTTCCATTGGTTAGCCCAATCCTATTATCTCCACTGGTTTGACAGACACATCTGAATCCTAGCTCAGGTTCTCAAGTTTAGAATCCTGCTACATAAAGAAAAATTTTTAGTAATTAGAGTTAGTCTCTCAAGTGGAATGAGGTAGGTCAAGAAAAAACAGCCTTCTTCCAGTGGGAATATGCAAACAGAGGCTCAACCGCCATGTTGAAAACATTTCTATAAGAAGGAAGGTTGCAAGTGTGGGCAAAGTGTCCAATAAGGGCCTTCTTATCTATAATATTTTGTTGATCTCTGGGAAATTCTGCCACTATGTTAGCATCCCTGACAGGATAAGTAATCCTACTTATGAACAGCAAGAGTGAGAAGAGGGAACAAACTCACACAAGTGCACGCACAGGCCCCTGGAACTCCTGTATAATGCTTCTTTGTCAAGAATTGGTCTGATTATTTCTTTAGTTTTTTCTTGGGATTATTTAACACTCTTAAAAGATGTTCAGCAGCCTCTAGTACACCCAGTACCTTAAATATGGAAGATACTAAATATGTAAATGAACCTGGAAGATTGCCACTTTCCGTTCATCCATTGGCTATTTTGCATTACAGGGTATCTTTTTAAGAGCTCATTTGCCTTGTCTTTACAAATGACAGACAGTGTACCTTTTTTGTGGCTATCAGGGATTCCAGCTCTTTGCCCAGCCAAAGAAGATGCTCAGTTAATGATTGAAGTCTACCATTTCAGCCAAGAAAAGTTGTCATACTCACTGCTTGATCTAAAATGGCTCTGCTACAATCTCTGAGACTTGGGAAGGCTATTTTTAATGTATAAGAGAAAGGATTTTGAGTTCTGCAGGGTTTTGAAAATTCTTCTCCTGTACCATACAGCCCAGAAGTAATATGGTTTAGATTATTAAAAAAAATTGAGCAAGAAGAAAGAAGACCCTGCATTCTAGTTCCAGTCCTACTAATTTCTAGCCATATGGCCTTAGACCAATTAATTGACTTCTTTTGAATCTCTGTTTCTTCATCTGTAACTACCATTCACATTGAGCTATAGTGGTATTATTTTCTTACTGAAGGACAAAGAGATGTTTATGTACTACACTCAAAAGGTCAGACAGATGGGATTATTTTAGATTGAAAGTGCATGTGTAGGAGTCATGCCTTTTGTGAGCCACATAAATTCCCATGGGGTCTGGTAACTTGCTGTGTACCCAGCAGGAACCCAAAAAGTCTTGTGATGGTGATGAATATGGCACCATTAAATAAGGCCACATTTAACACAAAGAGAAACCTGGGAAAGAAAACAAAGCAAAAACCTAGACTTCATCTCTAGGTACTTTGTGTAACTTCAGATAGGTTACGTTATACCATTTTCAGCTCTTTTATCGACTCATAAAAAGAACCAAATGCTAACAAAGGGTGGGAAAGCATATAATTGGAGCAGCACAAAGGATAACTGAGCCCATGAGGTGAGAAGTACAGTACTCTGAAATGTATGACATACTGAAATTCTGGCTTCCTACATCTATTCCTCTCAAAGGGATGGACTTCCCATAAAAGTTAGCATTGAATGATGCTAGTCAAGGCATTTATGGGAGTTGCTTAGAATACATAATATGTTTGAATTGGGAAGGAGCTTAGAAATATTTTAAGCTAACCTCTTAATTTTATAGTTGGGAAAAGTAAGTCTCAAAGAAGTTATGTGAATTCTTCAAAATTATGTAATTTATGAGAGGGCTAGGACCAGATTCATAAGGCTGTAAGCCATTGGGGAAGTCAAGTCTTTCTGTTCTGTCCTATTTTGCTTATTTTTGAGTTTAAATGACAGAAGATAATCTTATTTTCTTAACGTCTTAGTTTTAGAAGACCTTGTCAATGCCCTCTTATTTCTTGTCTATGAAAACAAAATGAATCTAAAAGGCAATTTCACAAACACATTACCAGCCAGACGCTGCCTTTTGTTGGCCATTGGTAACACAACTTGCTACAAGGTACTTGCTGCCCTTGAATAGATTTCTTTTCATTCCTTCACATTGTTGATGTTCAACCAGCTGCTTAGTTAGGAAAAGAACACACATTGTGAAGATCTATACATATACAAAAAAGAGGAGTTCAATTTATGAGTCATTCCTACAGTGGCCTTGAGGTAGCATAATCCAAAGAAGTTTCCTGCAGTAGACATTAACTGCTGTCAATTTCTTCTCTTATGAAATAAATAAATTCCTTCTTAGAAATAGGTATTTTCTTGGCTAATGAGCTTTTTACTCCTTGGGAGTCTTCTGTTTAAAATCTGAGACTAAACGGTAGAAGAGACTTCATAGGGAGGAGGAAATGGAAATGGCATGAGACCTACTTCCTTTTGCATCTGTGGATGGTTGTGGGAAAAGGCTTGTGGAAAAGGCAATACTTGTAATAGCACAGTTCAGGAAACAGGATGTAAAAGTCAATGCCTATGTCAGGAGGGCTGCCCATGCTTCTTGCATTGTATTGAATGCTTTTAATCCTTTTGCAAATACTTACTTGGTTGTAAGACAAGTCAGAGCAGCACTGATGATGTCTCAGCTGAGAGAGAACTTGTGGTCACTTAAAGTATAGCAAAGAGAACTGTCTCTTAAATAATAATAAAGAAAATAATTTTTCATTTAGATCTGGTCTAAAAAATACCCCCTCTTGAATCTCTTTTTTTTCTTTTCAAAAAGTGAAGTGACCTGAGCAATATTAAATGAGCAAAGTGATGGCTTTCTGAGTTTAAAGCTACTGAGTTCCTACTTGTCTCTCTTTATACTGAAATTTCCACATAGATTCTGTGCAAGAGAGAAAAGATTAACTGGATCCCATATGACCCAAGGAGATGCAGGACAGGCAAATGAAAATTGTCTCAGGGGAGCAAATAGTCTCTCCAGCTCTGCAATTTTGCTTCTGCTCTACAGTTTGACTCTCCCAAAATCTGATTTCTAAAACAAATTAGTCCACCCCTGAGCAAGGAATACCGACTTTACATCTGGAGATTACAAAAGTGGCCCAGTCTATGTGCATCTAATGAGTGAGTGTCTAGGTTATGGAAACAGAGATACCCTCTTCCCACTGTAATGTTTGTGTTGATAGGCTCTGTTTGGAAGATTAATTTTCAATGTCATCATTCATGAATTACAGGGAACGAGAAACAAGAGGAAGGAAAGCAGAGAAGGATGTGCTAATGCTATGATGTTTTGGCGATATTTTCAAACCCTAAATTCTTATACCAGTCAGACCATGTCATGTAAATTTAAGACTGTGATAACATTGGCTTACAGAAATATTTTCACTTGTGTGACTTCACCCATCCCTGATGCCAGAGTTCAAAAGGGTGTGTAAATAAGATGGGGGGAGGGGCACATAATCACTGACCAACAGCAACAACAGAAGTAGCTCAAAACTGTTAAGTCTAAGCTGAGAATGAGCTAAGGCTTGTGCAACATTCTAATTCATACAAAAATGACATTAAAAGCAATATTCAGAGAAAGAAGGGTAATGGAGACCCAGTTATGGCACAGATAGTGTAACTTTAACAATGTCACAGAGGAGGCAGGACGACCGACTGGTTCTACTTACATCTTCTCTATTAAGGATCTTCATATTGGAAGGGAGGGAACATCATCACCATTATGATGAAACTGAATACCTAAATTGATAAAATGATGGTAAGGAAACATCTTTCTTCTTTAAATCATCAGTTAAGTATCTAAACTCAGAAAAGTGCATTTTTAGAACATAAATTTTTTGTACATTCGGTCACAAAATATATCTAATATGGAAAACTATGGAAAATGGGAAATGTTTCTCCCCATCTTGGCAAAAAATAGATGTTGGCTAATATCATCCAAGTTTTTTTTATTTTTAAGTAGATTACAGGAAATGAAGAGAAGCTGATGACCTTAATATAGTTTTCTGAAAACTTTCTAGAAAATTACACTAAGCTTATCAGCTTGTTTTCATGACTTGGAGGTATTGAGAACAGAAAGCAGTGATAATTAGACATCAGCACCGACTTAAAACAATTCATGCCAAAATAGACTCATTGCATTTTTATTGTCTTCAGTCTTCAGTGAGGAATTTAATATAATATTAGGTTATACATGTAGAAATATGTGGAAATACATCAGAAGACAGCATACTTATGTGAGTTCAAAACTGGCTGAAGAGCTGAATGCAAGAAGCACCGGAAAATAATTTATGACCAGTGGGGAGAGTCTCTCTGTTGGTGTACAGCAAGAGTCTGTACTGGACCGGTGCTGTTGGATGTCTTCATTAACAAGTTCAGTGGCAAAGTAGAAGTAAGTCGTGCTTCTCAATTCTGTGTGTAAGTTACCAAGCTGGGCAATACACAGAGGCTACACTGTGTGACTGAAAGGATGCAGGGCTTGGGACTCAGAAGTAAGTTTGATATCTGGCTCCATTCTTACCCAGTGGTCTTGCCTTTGACCTCCAGGGTCCCCCTTTGTAAAATAGTAACCACCTGGCAGGGCTGTGAAGATCACATGAGTTAATGTACAGTGCTTACCATGGTGTCTGGCACAAGGCAAGTTCTCTTTTCCTTTTCTTTCTCTTCCCCTCTTGCTTGGAATACAGATTTTTAGAATGAATTGAACTGAGCCAACTAGTGGTTTGGTTCATATAGAATTAGTGTCTTAAACAATAATTGATCCCAGTGCATAAATATCTAGATCACTTATATGCATGGTCAGTAGACCTTAATGTTTGTAGAGGCTGAATTAAAACATCACTACTAGTAGTTTCTGGCTTATTCTTTCAGTGTTTCTCCTTAGCAGAAAGACACACTAATACTTCTTATGTGCTATTGCCCCTTCTTTCCACACAGAAGTTAACATGATAACTTCCTTTCACAAAAGGTGCCATATGCACTGTTAAGTACCTTGCTTTTCTCAACTAATGGCATGTGCTGGTATATTAATACAGTGAGACGTTACTCATTCTCTGTAATGTTTCTAATTACTTGGCCCAGGTTTTGCAGGGTCAGTAGGAGTCTGCCAGGTAGATGGTGGACGCAGTGGTTTTCCAATATGAGGAAACTGGGTGTGTCAGGGCTCACTTGTCCACTTCTTCAATTTTTTCAACAAATGTTTATTAGTTCTTAATATGTGGCAGGCCATAGGCTAAATAGTTTTTGTTCCTTATGTCATTACAACCTCACCACGGCTTTATGAAGTAAATAATATTATTTTGTCATTTTATAGATGAAGTTGCGGTTAGAACCGCTATGTCATTCAAGGGAAAAAAGTACAGAAACTCAGATTCAGAGCCAACATGTTTTCCTCCAGAGTCATGCTCTTAATCACACACTCAACTTCCAGATGAAGGGTGGGAATGAGTCAGAGAATGTTCTAGATGCGGAGGCAGCAATGTAAATGAAGGTGCATGATGTGTAGAGGAACTGAAACTCTCTTTCCTGTTGGAAGAACTCCGAGTTGCACTAGGAGTTGTATTGCAGGAGCAAAGCAGGAAATGTGGCAGAAGACGAGGCTGAAGAGGTTGGTGTGGCAAGGGATTGAGAGCCCAGTGGCATGCGGCTTAAACCCTATTTCTGGTGCTTGGGCGTGGTGGCAGCGTGAGTGTCCTCAGCCCTCAGTAGTAACCTCGTGGGGAAACCTGCTTTGTCGGGCCCTGAGGCTGGGTCTGGGAGGGAACACCGAGGGTTCAGGGTCACAGGTTGTATGGAGCAATTTACCACAGGAACCTGTGGACTTAAATGTTCTCTGTGGTTAACCCAGAGTGAGACCTGGGATTCCCTGGGCAGTTTGGGGTTGACTGGGGTTCATGAAGCACCTATAAACCATGGCTCTGGCTCTTGCCTGGGACGGGGCAGCATTCCTTTGGTGGATTCATCCTTTCTGTTAAATGCCAAATGTGATCGTAGTGTAATCTCCCAGCACCTTTATTGTGGTCCCTCATTATCCTTTTAAATTGATTCAGTGGGGTAAGCTCTTCCCTTTACAGTGATTGGCAGCCTCCATGAAATCCTGTGGTTACGTTCAGACCTTTACTTCAAGTCACCAAACACTGTTACACTGGCATCATGATGTTGTCCCGGATCAAAGGCCTTTCCTGCTAGTAGGTAAAGAGGGTGAGGTCAGCTTCTTCACCCTTTTCTCACATGATTCTTACGTCTCTTCCCTCATCTGGCTAACTCTGGGGTTCTGAATCCCTCCCAAACTGGGGATGAGGGAAGATGGAGAGGAAGAGGCAGCAGACAGTCCTCACTCACCTGGTGATCAGGCACCACCCTCTCTCTGGACTTGGCAGGTGGGTGAGGCTGGTTCATTCTATCGTGGACACTCTTGGGTTTGTAGAAGAGCCTTCTCCCTACCCCACCCCACATCAGTGAGGGTCTCTCACCTGGCACTTCCCCTTAAGGGCAAATGCTGTTCTGCTTAGGCTGATCACGTCCTCATCCTTTAGTCCCTACATATCCAGCAGAAGCTTCAGCTTCTGCCAAGGTGTGAATGATCACCTGGACCCTCCTCCAGGGACCCATGATAGCCCTTTGCAGGCTCAGCTCTGTGCTGGTTTCTTATCCATCGTTTTCCCTAGGCCATCGACCACATTCACATATCCTTGGTTCCAGGACTCCAGGCCTGTGGCCCCATCTCAGCACAGCCCAACTCCTCCACACCCCTGTCGAGAAACTAACCAGTCCGTCTCTCCTCCTCTAGGTTTTCAGGGGGCAGTCAGATACAACCTAAACTGCAAACGACGAACGTTGAGTTCTTGCGCTAGTCTTAGTGAAGTTGCTTTTCTTCAGTGTGAGTTGAGGGGCCAGTCCCTCCTACTGCTCGCTCCAGGAAATTCTTCCTTGGGTTATTACCTGGAAGCTCTCTAACTAGGTTTGAGGTTAGAGCTATCTCCTGCTCTCCTGGACCAGAGATGGTGTGGTTGTGTCTCAGACCAAATGCCTCTTCAAATAAATCTTCTCCTCTCCAAAAATTCTCTTCTAATCTCCAGCTCTTGACCATTTTCTACTTTGATGTGGTTGAGGCATTTAAGAGTTATCTAAAGTAGATCTTATCCACTTACTTTGAAACCTTTTTGCTCCTTGGTCTATCTCCTCACTTTGGAATGTGCCTGGGCTGAAACTTCCATTTTAAATCAGATCAACCATAGATACTATAATCCAAACAACATCCTTTCCCTCTGCTTCAATCAGAGTTCTCTTTCTAGAGTCCAAATATGACCACATGGCTCTCCTGCATAGCACCCTTTAGTGAGAACCCCATGCCGTGTTTGCAGTATCATGAGGAAGACAGGCAGCATACAAGTACACAGATAAATAAGGCCTTACAAAATTGGACGCATAGAATGCTGAAGCAGAGAATAAATTAGGAAGAGGTGAGTGAAGAGGAGCCAGGCTTTCTGGCTGGCTGGCTCTAAGGCTGGCTCTTTCAGCCTTAGAGCCGCAGCATATAACCAAGAAAGTTAAAAGCATAAACTCTGACGCCAGAATGCCTGGGTTCATACACCAGCTCTGCTACCTATGAGCTATTTGACCTTGTGAAGTTACTTATCCTCTCTGTACAGTGAGTCCCCTATATACGAATGAGTTCCATTCCGAGAGTGTGTTCGTAGGTCTAATTTATTGGTAAGTCCAACAAAGTTAGCCTAGGTACCCGACTAACACAGTCGGCTAAATAGTACTGTACTGTAATAGGTTTATAATACTTTTCACACAAATAATACATAGGAAACAAACACAAAAAATAAAATATTTTTAGTCTCACAGTACAGTACCTTGAAAAGTGTAGTAGTACAGTACAACAGCTGGCATCCAGGGGCTGGCATCAAGTGAACAGGCAAGAAGAGTTACTGACTGGAGGAAGGAGAGGAGGTGGAAGATGGTAGAGCTGAAGGATCGTCAGCAGAGACGGAGGGCAAGCTGCAATTTCGCTCACTCACATCCTGGGCTTGAAATAAAGATACTGTACTACTGTACTCTATATAGTACTGTACAGTAAAGTACACAAAAGCACAACCACTTGTAAAGGATGCACGCATGTGACAATATATGCCAGACATGTGAACTAACTTAGGTGATTGGACACGCAAACGCACGTTCACATCTTTGAAAGTTCGTGCGACTTGAAGGTTCGTATGTAGGGGACTTACTCTACTTTGGTTTCCTCATCTGTCAAATGGGGATGTTAATAGTTCCCTCATATAGTTGTTGTGAGTATTAAAGTGCTTGGGAAAATGCCTGACATATAATAAGTGATATACCATAAAGTTTCTGAACTAAATATAAAGTGCTACTGTCTTTGTCTACAAGTCTTAGGTCTTTTCCCTGTTGATTCAGAATTACCATCATCTCTTCCGAGAAGCTTCAGATGATCCTCAACATTCATTCAGGTGTCCTTTTGATGTGCCATTGGTGTATTTTATACATATCAATATCACCACAATTCTCCCACTGTGTTGTGATCGACCTTCTCTCTCCATAGACTAGAAACTCTCCGTTGAAAGCAGGGACCATATCTTATTCATGGTTGTATAACCAGAGTATCTGATACCCATTAAATATACGATGAATGGATAAATAAATGAATGAGCAATAGAGAAATTCTAATAGATAAGCTTAAAATTACATACTTACGATTTTATATTTTTCTTTCAAGATAAGAAGAGCCTTCTACAGTTGGTTAGGTATTTCACAAGTTCTGTATGAAATCATAGTCTCCTAAGTCATTTATAAGGGAAGGCAGTTTGGAGATTCATCTAAAATTTAAATTTACAAAAACTGAAGTTGAGTTTGCTTGATTTTTCTAAGTCTTTACCACACTCATTCAATATGTTGAAAATAGGATTTAAGTCAACAGAGTGCCCTTCTGGGCAAATCAATGTGAAAGATAAAACATGAGTAAAATAAGGCCCGTACCACCTAGGAGCTTATATAGTCTAGCAGAGAAGGCAGACACATGGGTAGAATGATAACTAAAGTCAAAAAAGACTGGGAGTTCTAAACAAGAGGGGTTTCATTTATTATCATTTCTTTTTAAGGATTTGTTTTGTAAACTGAAGTCTTAATTCCTAATTACTTTGTCTCATTTTGATGTGTTATTAACTTTTTTTCACCTCTTGAATTTACTGTACTAACTGCACCAGAAGAACAATTTCTTGATTATATAATTCACACAGAAATCAAAAGGCTGTTTTACAAGAGACCTTCTTTTCCTTTTTCTAAATCTTGCTTTCTTGTCTTTTGGATAAGATAGGCCTGCATTCATTTGTGTAGCATTTGGGTAGCAATGTTCCCTGTATAGGACATCAGTGTTGTCAGTATAGCATTTTAGAGCTTGAAAGAAATTCAGAAGTCATCTAGTATATACTGTTTTCTTTTCTTTTTCTTCTCTTTTATCTTATCCTTCCTTCCCTCCTTCCTTCCTTCCTTCCTTTCTTTCCTTTCTTCCTTCTTTCTTTCTTTTTCTGTCTCTTTCTTCCTTCCTTCTTTCCTTCCTCCTTCTTTCTTTCTCACAGTTATTAGAAAAGGCAAAAGAAAACCCCGACATCCTGATGCCCAGTACAATTCTTTTTTCCATATACCATGCTGCCTCTAGAATAATTTTAGACTATAGGAAATGGAGTCCTAGGGAATATATTTATAACAAGTCTCTGGCTCATTTAGCATGCCGTTGTTTGGGATATCCAGCTGCACACTTTGTTCTTGTCAGTAATAAATTATTTCCTGACAATTTGGTTGACAAACGGGATCTCAGCCCCAGATTTGCACACATCTTTTAAAAAATGATCAGCTTAACCATGCTAAATAGACTTTTTGTCCTTCACTTATCTTCTAGCATGAAGAGAAGGAAGATTCAAGATCTTCAATAAGAGTGTAAATCACACCCACAGACAGGACTCTGTTTATATAACATTTAGGGTGAAGGTACCCTTTTATGAGCCTTTGTTATCCAATGGAGAGTCTCTGAAAGCCACAGAATCTCTTCTCTGCCCTGAAGCTAGCTACATTTGCTTTTCTAACTTCCCAGCAGACTAGGATACAAAGTATGTGGACATTTCAAATGTTGAAAAGCAAAATAGAAGCAGGAGGTGGGGGTAGGGAGGGGAATGTAGGGGTGGCCAGTAAGGATTCTTTTACAACTCATATTTCTCTATTGAAAACTGAGATTTCTGGTCACATCAGGGCAGAATAATTGATAGCAGCTGCAGATGGGAAGGTTTGAGCATGCATCTCCCCAGGCAATATTTTCTTTGGTATTCTCTATGGTATGTTGTAAAGTATAGCAGTTCAGTATTCAGCCGTACTTTCTTTAGTTAGCTAAGTGGATAAAAACAATTTTATTCATTTTTCTTCACAAAACTTGCCTTGATCTGTGTCCTTTCTTTGTCCACCTCTGGTGGCCACGACATCTGCCTGCCATCAATGTTTATGATGTTGGTAATACCTTCCTGCAGTATGCAGTGAGAAACAGAAGGTGAATGAACACAGAGTGAAGACAGACTGGCACCATCTTGGCAGCAAACTGATCTCTTGGAAGTCAAGAATCCTTGGTCTGATTAGTAAGAAGAAAAAAGTTTTAAAGGAATAACTTCTCTTTCAGCTCCCGTTGTTACTAAAAGTAAGATAATGAAGAGCATGTTGATCTTTGAGATGTTTGAAAGTCTTAGAACAGGCAATAAAGTCAAAATTTAAGGGATAATAATACAAAATGGTGAGAAAGAGTAGAGTATATTTCCAAACTGGTGAGTTGAAAGGTGGGATAGGGGAGTTTTCCCAATATGGATCCTCTTAAAAGGCCAGGTCTCTGATTTGTTTAACAAAATGTTTCTTTAAGAACTTTACATCCCTTTCTGCTAGTGAAGAGTTCTCATTTTAAATGCTCCTATTATAGTAAATAGAATGGAAAGGGTATGAAAAGTCTATTAAAATAATTACAGAAGTTCAGGTCATAAATTATCTGTTGATTCAGCCTGTCAGCAAGCAAGTCAGTTGGTTCAATGTTAAGACCAATTGGCTAGAGGATTGGCTACAAATGACTTCAGATATCTGGATCAGATGTAAGTCATCAGCTTGGTCAGTGGGGTCTAAACTGCACTGAGTGTTCCCCTTGTTTGAGCAATAGACATTGGGTGTTATTGTGTTATTGGAATTCTGTGAGGTCAGTTTGCCACTGTGCTGCAAAGCATGATGGGATAAAACACATGCACTATAACAGCAGGAGATAATGGTGACCAGCAGCCTGGCCGTGTTCTCACCTGAGTGAACATGGCCAAATCAAACTGTTAGCTAGTGAATATTTACCATAGTCTGGGTTCATCAGCCAACTGAATTATTTTCTGCCTGCTATGCTCAAGAAAAACTCACATTTAACCAGTTTTGCATGCTTCACAAAATGCCTAACCTGGAAACTACCATCCTGCCCAACCTCCTTCTTGCGTACCCCCTTGCAAAAACGTAAGACTAGGAATGGTGTATACTTCCCTAGTGGCATGTATGTACTTATGTATGAGTGGATCGCCTGAAAAGAATCAATAGTTTTTTTTTAAATGAAGAGTCTCTTGGCACCAGAAAAATGCAGGGTCTAGCCGAACCTGAAGATGAAACCAGTAGCAAGGTACCCTTGTCTTACATACCCTCATAGCTTTGCTATTGTCAACAAAATCCTGCCTTACTCATTACATTCCATCTCGTGATCAGCAAAACATTTTCAGTGTGACAGCAGGCTTACTCTCTTCTAGATAAAACTTCTAGTCTTTTACTTGAACTCCTGATAACTTTTTACTTCAACAGTGTAATCATTTGAACTTTAGAATTACATCAATGCCAAATATCTTCTTAGTTCTGTGGATGCCTGAAAATGAGGCATTCTGCAAAAATTAATTTCCTAAATATCTAAAGCTTAGACTTTTTAAATTTTAAAACTTAAAAAAATCTGATTATTTTTATTGGCAACATTTATAACTGTACTTGAAATTCTCTGCTTTCTTAAACATATTAAAGAACATATTAAACATAGCTATTTTTATGACTCAGGTATAACTATAAATATAAATGTACCAATGAACTTATGGCTCATTAAAACTCTGGAGAAATTTTTGCCTTTTAATAAATCTCTATATTATCTCAAATTACTATATTTTCTTTGCCTGCTTTAAGTAGTTTTTCTAGTAGCTATTTATCCTTGTCGTTGTTGGGGGGCTTGCTATTACTCAGTTCTTTCCCTTTTCCATTTACAGCTTCTAATCTGCCATGGTCTAGAAAGTACATAGCTAACATTCTTAAAATTTTGAGAAAACAGGAGAAAAATGCCTTATGAAGTGAATGGGCTTTACCACCTTCATGTCAGGAAAACTACTTCTGTTGTTCAGAAGACTTATTTGCTTGTGCAATTGAGGAACAAAAATTATTTATTTTCAGATGACACTAGACTTTTTTTTGATAGGGAAATGCTTTGGTATCTGCATTACTTTACCACGAATATTCCAGGTGCTTTGATACTCTGGTGAGTATAGAATGAATATACTCATAATAATAAGGGTTCTTCTAGACAATGCAAAATGTACATCCTAGTATATATTCTCAGGTGGCTGTAGTGTGAGGAAAATGTGTCAATGTCAGGAAAACAAATACTCAAAATGTTGACATAAGTATTGTGGTGTATATGTTTTGTTTTAATATTAATTTTGCTGATTTTATGTAGAGAAGTTGCAATAAAAATCATCTGCTTATGTTTCTGTTTACACATTCTAAAAAGGAACACTAAGCCAAAAATTATTGTCAGGAAAAAAAAGCTAAATGAAAATTAGAGATGGGCAACTTATTGCCATACAGAGAGATGTAAAAAATTCTCAGAATCTTTGTAAGTATGGGAGGATTCCATAAAATCCCTTGCTGATTTTTTTTCTTAAATATTTACTCACTTGGTTTAAAACGTATCCCCCTTGGGGATCAAATGAAACATTTAATGTGTGTTTCTGACTTTTTCACACTTAATATAACACAGTCTCTTTATTATGAGAGCTCTTCATCCAAAAATCCTAGGATGATCTGATGTCTAATGCATATAACAGACTTCAAGCATTTCTATTCTGTTATTTCTGATCCAGGAAGCTTCTTTAGTAGGTCACAAGTAAACTTGAACTTTTAATTGCATTTTGAAATTAGGAACATGTTCAGATGGTTACTAAAGCTGAAAACCAATGTATAAAGTACATTGTTTCCCTTTTCAAATAGAAATTTTGCAAAGTCATTACTTAGAAAGTTGCCCTAGAAAAATATACGTAAATTTGTATTCCTTTAAAAAAAATTTTGTCAAAGTGATTCCTCTTTAACATTTTCTACATTCTTTTGCTGTAACTTTTTTGTTACCTTGTACCATTGCTATTGAAGTTGTATGATTATGACTCCATCTATTTCCTGTGTGTATGTGTGTGTGTGTGTGTGTGTGTGTGTGTGTGTGTGTGTGTATGCACGTGTGTTGGTGGGTGAGATGACTGGAATATTAGGGGAGTTGTGGAGGAGAAAACAAATTTGCAGGTGTGTATATGATGTGTTCAGGAAGCTGATTCCAACCTTGGGAGCTCGATGGACAATAGTTATTCTTCTTTCTTTTCTTTTCTTTTTTTTTTCTTTCTTTTTAAAATATCACTAACAAGTCAAGAGGTCGCAGGATCAAATTAAATAAACTTTTTGGGAATTGCATTCATGTTTCAATAAACTGTGAGAACAGTGGATTTAGCCAGATACGGAATTTGGGCCAATTCCTGCTTTGTCATCACATACAGTAGTTTGTTTACTTCTTTCCATGACTAAAAATGAACAACATTAAATACAGAGACCATTTGCTCTGCCTCTTGCCATCTTTCTGTGTATTCTGCAACAGTTGAGCTAATCAGGCAGAAAATTATGGAGTTTGACTCCCAGGAGAGATGCCAATTATGTGTATCTTATTATAATGTTCAACTAGATCAACTTCACTTTACATATTAAATAAGTGCCCCCTTAAAGCACTTTTTCTGACCTCTAATGCAGTTCATTTCACAGAACATGAAAAACAAATCATCAAAATAAACTTCCTGAGTTGTATTTGTGAGCTAATTCTCAGTCTACTTATAATTATTATTAGGCGTATTGGCTAAATGCTACCACATGTTAGCACAGAATTTGTCGAATCAAAATGCCATACACATCACAAAATAAATGAAGTTAGCTACCTATCATCCTTAGTTATTTCAACGTTATACTTGTGTGTTATGAAGGCTATTTCCCTCTAAGAAACACGTGCTGTGTGTAAATTATTAACTCATTAATTCCTGAGTTCCTTATGCCCTAAGGGCACAGGTGTTTATTTTTCTTCAGCTTGCTGGTTTCATAAATGTGGAAACTGAAAGACTTATGACAGGAAATCAGTGCTAGAGCCCGAAATAGAATTCAAATCTTAATGTTCTTAGTACAGAGTTGAAGAGCTTTTGCATAGAAAGAAATTATTGCTATTTGTGGGCATGATATCAATTAAGATTAGGAAAATTGTTTTTGACCTACCATTATTTCCAATTTTTTAAAAATTGCTATACAGCATAAATACGACATTTTGGTTTGGGGAAACATTCTGCCCTTAAAGCAATATAACTCAATTGGAATTTATTCAATAAACTTAGTAATAGACTGGGAGAAAGAATTTGATGGACTCAACTAAGTATCACCCTCTAGTCATGTGTGCAGCATGAGTCCAGTGGAACCTACTGTGTGATGCTTGGTGAGAGGGGAGTCAGGGAGTTGCAAGAACCAAGAGGAACAAGTCTTGAAGGAAAAGAACAAGTTCAAGCTTTTGGATTATATCTTTCAGAATTCTCCAGAGGCCTCACAGGCTATTTGGCATTTTCTGAAAATAAACTTTCCATTGTATATGCTGTAATGATATACTTAATAACAGCCTGTTTTGGGATCCTCTGTGAGGAATGCATTACAAATACTCTTTGAGGATATAACTATAATAATAACAAAACAAAGTAGCTGAATCTAACAATAATTTGAGAAATACTAATGAAGAGTTTACCACAGCAGCATTGATTTAAAGGAAGCAGATAGAGCTAAGGAAAGAATAGGAGAAAGAAAACCCAAATAGGTACAATTTGTGTCTACAATAGAATATCTTCGTTTTTACATAATGGAATACTTTAGGCAGTATTTTACATTTAAGCATTTTCTAAAAGACTGAGGAATTCTTTTAAGAGTTTCTCAGCATTAGTATCTCTTTTCTTCCCCTTAATATGCTTTGAACACCAAAATTGCTGTAAGAATCAGTGCCATTGTAATCATACTATACAAATATGTTCCAAGTCTATATATTGAATTCACAAAGGAACAAGACAAATGACCAATGGACAAAGCATAAGGAGAACTCAGTGATTTTATGCTGGGGAGATAGAGGTAGGAAAAAAGATATAACAACCTATATTTTTATTAAAAATGCTTTACATGTATTCATTCAGCATCTCAGCTGTGAAAATTAGTGGACATTCACAAGAAAATTTGATGCAATAGTTGCATTTCCATTGTAGAATGTGGCTACCTAGAGAAAGTAGATTCAGTTAATTAGGTCTGTTTGGGAATGGGTGGCAGAGTTAAGGAGACATGAGTCCTGAGGGCTATACTGAGGGATTAATGAGGAATGCTGTCAGTTCCATGGTTCTCTATCCTGGCTGTTCATGAGAATCATTTGAGGAGCTTTTAAAAAATACTGATGTCTGCCACAGCCACCCCACTCCCATCTCTGAAAACCGTCACCTCCCACATTCTGACTCAACTGAGAGTGGAGGACAAACAAAATACCATATTTGGACAAGATTGGAAGAGTAGATTTTCTGTTTGCAAATTCTGGTCTGGTGACTAGTGCTGAAGATTACTTAGAAATAGTGATGAGGGGAAAAACCATGGAGAAAGTTATAACATAGAGGGGACCAAGGTAAGAAAGAGAATGAATTGACAGAAACAATGGGAAAAAAGGCATGCCATTCATGGACAAGTATGTCCAAGGAATTTAGTTGAGATGAGTAGAAAGTAAGTGAATATCTCCAAGAGACATATTCTTTTCTAAGTATGGGCGTAAAGGAGATAATTGGTATTTCTGGGTAGTCTCCCCAAAGCCAGCTTTTTCACACTAAATTTCCAGCAACTGTTAACAACTTCCACTAGCATTCAGCCAGAAGTCTCTGAAATTGGTACCAGACAAAGAAAGCCCTCGGGCATTCTCAGCAGGCCACAAGATTCTGGACCAATTAAGTAAGAAGGGAACAAAAGGACTAAATTGGAAAACCAATGGTAAGACTGAGAATATCTATGAGGTTTCTACCCTGAAACAAAATAGTTCAAGAGTTATGTAATTTGTGTGAGGTTTCTGAGGAATCTTTATTTTGCAAGATTTGTAACACTCTGTTATTTTGGCTGAGGCTCCCATAAAAACAAAGTCATTTCAAACAGTGCAGTGAAAATCTTTGCACTTTCTTTGTGTTCCAAGCACAGGGGACTACGCATCATTCTGCAAATCTATCAGGCCAAACTACATTTGCTCTTGTTGTTTGTCTTCTTGGAATGTCTTTGCCCCTTCAATACCATCTTTAAAGTCTTAACTCCAAAAGGCACATTCTCTGTAAAACTTCCTGCAGTTGACAAAAACCGTACCCAGGTACTGTCCTCCAGAATGTACACATCTTTAGTATCACTCTTCGTGTTATTCTGTTTACTTATCTGTCTCTCCTTCTGGATAGACTGAGAATAATTCAGAGAGAATTTATAGCCAGTGCCTTGCAGAGTGTCAGTTTTTAATTGCACTGGAAAGCCAACCCTTCTGTTGGGTAACTAGAACCCCTAAGGGGAGCTGGACAAATGTTTGTTGCATTAAATTGACACCCTTCAACTACTTGGAAATTTTCCCTCTGGCCAGTCCTGTTGAAGCAACTTTAGTTATGTCCGCTGAGCTTGTCCTGGGGTGTGTTTTTGTGTGAGTGTATTCATCAACCTCAAGGGGTGTATAAGTCAACTAAAGCTACATGAGAAATTTGCTGATTTACGCAGCACATTAATTTGAAAGGAGGATAAAGAGGGTCTGTAACTTTTATTAGATTCTCGAAGTAATCTAAGGCCCCAAACAGATGATACAACACTATCATAAACAGTGAAAAAACTAAAGCCTTTCTCATTGAATTCTGAGCTAAGACAAGGATGATCATTATCATTACTTCATACATTAGAAAATAAAGGCAAAATGTATTACCTGTAGCATTATGACAGTCTAAGAACAAAACCAAAAAACAGCTGAAACCAATTGAAAATTTACTAAAGCTAATTGAATTTAGGAAAGTGGCTAGGAGTAAAATACAAATTCAGATATCAATATGCTTTGTTTATATGATTAAAATCATTTGAAAATATAATGAAAAAAATCTTAGCACATCAGCAATAGTAATATATAGTACATAGAAATTTAATAAAAAATTTTCAAGATATCTATCCGGAAAATAATATGACTTTATTGAAAGACATAAAGAACATTTAATAAATGCAAAGCTATGCCATATTCCTTGGTGAGATGACTCAATATTATAGATTCCAAGTAAACGTGTAAATAACCTCAGTGTAGCTAAAAATTTAAACAACAATAATATAGTTTATCTTTCAGTTTAAGCTTAAAAATATGTGGAGTGGCATATTTTCTCATACATTGTTGATAGGAATGTAAATTAGTACAACATTTTTTGAGGTAACTTGGAAATATCTAGCAAAAATTTTAATTTTGAACTTAGTTCTGTTTTTAGAAATCTATCCTCCAGAAATATTCACCTAATTGATTGTAGTATTGATAGATCAGAAATATTATAAATGTTTGTCAATAAGAATTGGTTAAAAAAATATTTTCCATTAATTCAGTGAAACTGGACCGACATTAAAAGAACGTGACAATTCTATACATTGAACGAGAATACTGTCCTCGATATATTGACAAGTGTACGAAAGCAAGCTGAAACATAGTTTGACAAGGCTCTATTTTTGTTTTTAAAAAAGTGTGTGTGTCTGTGTGCAGAAGTGCATGTAAAATAGTCTAGCAGGGAAATAGACCAAACAGTGACCATCTCTGGTAGTAGAATTTCAGGGGTTTTTCTTTCCTTCTCTCTTTCTTTCTTTTTTTGCTTTGTCCATTGCCACAAATCTTCAAGATTTTTAAAATGATAATAGATTTCTTTAATCAGAAACAAACATGCACATACAGTCTTTTACTTCTTTAGGTTTTCACTTGTGGTTATTGTGGCTTCCTTTTCGTTTTCCCCATGTTTAAAGTTCAGGACACAATCCTTTTGAGGGTAACTGCGTAGATAGTCCCTTGGGAGGACACGGATAACATTCACTATTTCAGAGTTGAGCAAAGTTCATGACGGCAATGACAGTGATCATGACAACAGAGGGCCTGACACATCCCTGAGGTTTTCCTCAACTTTTACTGCTCTCTCTTTACTTGCCTTTTATCTTCTGCCCTAAGTGGGAGTTTGAGAATGTATGTCACTAAAGTTCACTGAAATAGAAACACCTCTATGAAAAAGGGAGAAAAGCATCAAAAAAGATACTTCTGCTTTACTGAAAGAGAGACACATTCCTCAGAGGGGCAAATGCTAGGCAGAGCTGCTTTTTGACGGAGATTTGAAATTTCAGATTGAGAGTTTTTCTTGATAAGGTAAAAAAAACCCCTCCCAACTGAGACAAAACTTAAGTTGGAAACGTCACAGGTATTTGGAGAGCCTTAGTTGTTGGATTTCAAAGCATTTACTACCTCCCCAGGCCTCTAGAGTTTTCATTAAAATGCTTTTTCCTTGTCTTGTCAACGCATAACCTATTGGGCACAAAGAAAATGTTCTCATAGTTAGCAAATACTAAAGAACCTTGAACAAACCCCATCATTTCTTTAATTTTATTGCTGTTTTGATTGCATGATTATTTATTTCAACATTAAAGAATATTTCTGCTTTTAAATTCTGAACCGATCCAGCTCACAATGAGTTATTTTAAAACACATTCCAAATATTTTATTTTGCCCAGCTTCATGTTGACAGGTACAATAGTCCCATCTTAGCTTCTGTTCACACGAGAACACATTTTGAAACCCAATTAATAAAAGGTAGAGCTGTGTAAGCTATGCTGGGCCCAGCACCTGCTGAGCAAACTGTCAAATGTTTGCCACGGTACTTAGAGATGTATTATGGCAAAATGAAAAAAAAAAAATAGGCATGGGAATGAAATTAAAAACTCACAATGAAATAGTTGATTAAGAAAATTAAGCCATTTAACACAGACCCATGCCTGTGCCTCTGGGAGGTTACTGTGCAGCAGAGTCAGTTAAAACGTTTGTCCTCTATGGCGATGACCGCTTAATTTTATTCACAAAGGACTCCTTTGGCATTCATCTAAATTTTCAGACCCCCTTTCAAATTTATTCATAAGTTTCCTCTTTCCCAGTGACCCCAACATACTTGGTGCCGGGAAAGGGTCTGTCAACAAATGCCAGATCTGCACCTAAACCAGAATGAAACCTTAGGGGTCCTGAGGCCCAATTTTCGATAGCTTCTTCTGTAGAGGCTGAGGCTGAGCTCCGCAGTCTCCCTGGGCCAGATATTTTAATTGCTAGTTGTTTTTTTTGTTGTTGTTGTTTTAACGTCTAAAGGAGGAGGGGGAGGAAAGTGTGATAAGGGGAGCTTTGAAGGAATAGTGGTGAATAGACCTGGCCCAACTTTTTCTTCTTCCAGAAAGCCTCCTCCAATTAATTTTATTCTTATACAACCATCCTTTTGTTCTGAGTTCCTCCAGACCCTGGGTTCTTAGCTGGCCCAGAGTAGTTTTGTCCGTTGTGAGTTGTTTGTGTTTGTTGCTTTAATCATTGAATTGAACTCCCAAGCCAAGCTATGAAATTTTCCAGAAGTCCAGAAATATGCCTTCCATTCCTTTATGTGACTTAATGGTGCCTAGTATTTTACTCAGTAAGAAGAGGAGCTAAATTGAGTAGAAGTATTAGACTCATTCATTCATTCATTAAAAGAATTACATTGTCCATCCTGAACCCCAAAGGCTTTCTATAAAGAAAAAAAAACACAAAAGGAAATACAATCAGTAAAACTGTTCTTCTAAGGAAGAACCTTTTCAATTTGACTTGGCTGTAAACTATTTAAGATTCAGGTTCAAGGGAATCTCTTCTAATAAGTTAGTTATTGATTTAGGGGACTAAAATTTTGATAGTTATTAGGAGCAATTTTGGTGACATGCCCTAGATACATGACATTTACATGTTTAGAAAGAATAAGATGGTAATGATACTGCACTATAATTTAATTAATTAAAACATACATACCCCCCACCTTGTTCTTTAAAGGACTTGAAGTGGTTAAGAAAATTAAACAAGATACACCAATTAAATAATGTGAAAACATACAATGAGGTACCATCTCACACCGGTCAGAATGTCTATCATTAAAAAGTCTACAAATAATAAATGTTGGAGAGGGCATGGAGAAAAGTGCCCCCTTACACTGTTGGTGGGAATGTAAATTGGTGCAGCCATTATGGAAAACAGAATGGGGGTTCTTCAAAAAACTAAAAATAGAGTTGTCATATGATCCAGCAATCCCATGCCTGGGCATATACCCAGACAAAAGTATAATTTGAAAAGATACATGCATCCCTGTGTTCATAGCAGCACTATTTACAATAGCCAAGACATGGAAACAACCTAAATGTCCATTGACAGATGAATAGATAAAGAAGATATGGTATATATTGACAATGGAATATTACTCGGCCATAAAAAAGAATAAAATAATGCCATTAGCAGCAACATGGATGGACCTAGAGATTATCATACTAAGCGAAGTAAGTCAGGAAGAGAAAGACAGATACCATGATATCACTTATATGTGAAATCTAAAATACGACACAAAAGAACATGTCTATGATACAGAAACAGACTCACAGATATAGAGAACAGACCTGTAGTTGCCAAGGTGGGGAGGGGGAGTAGAGGAAGGAAGGATTGGGAGTCTGGGATTAGCAGGTGCAAACTTGTATACCTAGAATGGATAAAAAACAAGGTCCTATTGTACAGCACAGGGAGCTATATTCAATATCCTGTGTTAAACCGTAATGGAAATGAATATGAAAAAGAATATATATATGTATAACTAAGTTACTTTGATGTACAGCAGAAATTAACACAACATGTAAATCAATAGAATTCAAAAAATTGTGAAAACAGAAAGTAACAAGACTAGATACATAATATAGAGTCAAAAGTAAGACTTAAAAAAAATGGACTTGTGTACTTGCCAAAATATGGCTCTAAGCTGCCTGGCAACCAACCTGAAAAAGATTAACTCCATCAGGTATGCGATACACAGTGTATAAGAGATGGAAGTAGTTCATTTTTCTCAGAAGAACTATAATGATTCTTAACACAAAGCCCAGGCAAAGACTTCTTTTGAAGATGTTCATCGAATTACGTTGGTGGAATGCCCGTAATCCATGACAACCTCTGTGTAAGTGGGGACCAGGGTGACTTTCATGAGGAGTACTTATAGGAATTTTCAGTGCAAATGATCTTCACGTCGAGTGTTGTTCAGTAAAAGGAGTTCTACTGATATCCATACAATAAATTCCATGAATAAAATTTTCCCTGGTCGACCTAAATTTGGCAATAGATTTGAGAGTGTCTGCCTAAATGGACAGATGACTCCGTTAAGTTGGGCTAGCTGGTGCTGTGATAACAAATAACCAGAAAATCTTAGTGGCTTAAAACTCGAATGTTTATTTCTTGTCCATGTTATATATTTATCATAGGTTGACAAAGGGTTTCTGCTCATTATAGTCACTCAGAAACCCAGGTGAATAGGGGCTCCAGGCTTTTATAGTCACAGAGACTGGAGGAAAAAACATGGTGCACCCACACTGAGTCAAAACTTCTGCCCAGAAGACTCCTCAAGTCTGCTGACGTTTCACTGGCTAGCAAGTGAGCCATCGAGCCAGGCCAGGCTTCCATAGGACGAGGGTGTACAACCCTCCCATAGGGAGGTGGCTGGGATATTGTAAACAACAGTACAAGTTATGACAACTCTATCTCCTTAACAAACAACTCGAAAGAATTCTTTTCTCAGCTGACCTGTCCTAAGATACTGGGTGACAAAACCCTCCAAATTGCATTATTTCCTGTTGACTTCTTGAAGTGTAGCATTCTCTGCTGGTTAAAAATGAGGACTGTCTGCCTTCACAGAGAGCCCTGCTGGGGGTAGGATTGACATGCTGCTGTGAAAATGCAGTAGCCTATCAAGAACCCATGCCAGAATATTCTCCAAAAGTTAACACTTTTTATTGTTTTCGCAAATATTCCCTGCTGTTTTCCTCCTCTAATTACAACGTACTGGCAACTAGACATATATACAAATGCATAGAGATATAATGATGGTGTCTTATGATTCACCTTGACTATTCTCTTGTGACTCCTCCCATTAAAAACATTTATTGACTCCCAGCGGCATTCCTAGCATATTTGACAGCTTGACTGGATTATTTTTATAATACCTGTTCCCCCACACACACACCATGTGGTGAAATTATTTTCATGTAATAATTGGTAATCAACATAATTTTTAATCTTTTTTTAAAACAACAAATAAGTGATTGTGATTTTAAAGATAGTTCAAGGTCATAGAATATTTTATATATGAACTAAAATTTGTATTTTTCAAATAAAACTATTATGCTTGCATTTGCATTTAAACCAAAATAGAAAACTCCAGTGATCCAATAGAATGACAGAAGTGAAGTAACTCAAGTTTTGATTCTCTGACTTACGTCACAGCTATGTCTGCCCAAGGCAAGCTCAAGAATTTCCCAACCTGTTCTTGGATACGTGTAGCCAAGTATGGGTATCTTGGGGGCCAACGGTATAACTGGGAGTTAGGTGAATTAACTTCCATGTAGAACGCAATGTTTAGTAAAGGATAAATGATAAAAATGTGATAGTTCGAACCTTACACCGTATTATTAAAACTCAACATTAATGGCAGCAATTGTTTAAAAGTAAGGTACAATAGTTCTTATTTTTTTGAGGAGGAGTATTTTATCACTTCATTGTTGAAAGTTGTAGGCAAGAGGAGGTGATTAAAATCAGAATGACTTGGTTTTATTATTGCTTTAAAATTCTGTATATACAGGGTACCCTCTTATTGCTTATACCTGGGACTCCTACCAACACCCCCATACACAGTCAGCCACTGGTAACTCCCCATTATTGACATAATTGAGTGCAAAGTAATGACACTAACAAACTTCTCTATCATATGGCCTCAGCCTTTTTTAGCCTACTCCTCCACAATTTTCCTCTTGTGAAAATACCCCATCATCTAGAACAGTGGAAAAATTCTACTCCCTGATCCCTCCTCCTTTTAAAAAAAGACTTCTAGGTATTTATTCATATTTCTCCCTCTAACGGTTTAAATGTAAAGCGCATAGGCTTTGGAGCCAGGATTTTATGGGTCTGAATTTGCTCCCTGCAGTTCATAAATTGTGTGACTTTGGGCAAGTTACCAAACCTACCTGGGCCTTAACCTCCTCACCTGGAAAAATGGTGATAACAGCCTGGTTTACAGATACTCCTGGATTAGATGAGAACAAAATATATGTGGGATTGTCTGTGACAATAAGTATATCTTTATTATCTCCCTTACAAAATTTTACATGTCCATCACTTATGGAACTTTGTTCAAAATAGGTCCTCATAGAACTTGAACAAGTGCATTGAACTGGTTGAACGTGATGGTATACAAGGTACAAAGGTCCATGTTAGAGGCTCATGCTCCAGCCCTTTCTCTAATTGCTTCAGCTGTGAGCTTTGAGCATCGTCATGAGAAGAAAATCTAGGCTATTTTGCATTTGGCCTCAGTTCTTCTTCTTCAGCTGTCCAGAGCTCTCTCATTTAGAACAAACATTGTGGCAAAACAAGGAGGCAGCAGAAGCATAACTGGGAGTGTTAACCACAGGGGAATCTGGATGAGGTGTCCGTTTCACCTACAGAACTGTCTTAGCATTTTGAGCAGCTCAGAGGTCAGGAATGCTGTTGTCATCGGCGGCAGAGCTGCGTCCTGAATAAATACCAAGTTAGGAGGAAGATGACTCAGCCCTCAGAGCTGCCTAAACCTCATACTCCTCCGATATTTTAAGCAACACAAAGTGGTAAGCAGCTGTTAGATATCTTTGCTTCTTTATTCAAGCAAAGCTTAGCCTGTTCCATTCGGAAAGAAAATGGTCATAATTTCCAGCCCATTTAAAGCTCTCCTTCCTTAGAATTGTTACTGCACACGTAGCCTGGACCACACAACTTAGTTTTATACAGCCTCATCTCATTTTCTAATTATTTCCTGATTCCAAGTGGGTATTAAATTTGTTGTGGGAGGAGACCATACTTTATATTCCTCTTACATTCTCTCCAAACTTAAAGATTAGTCTTGGACCCATAGTAGGTGGTACATACAAACACTAATTTCATTTGTATAGGACTTTAAAATGAACAAGTTACTACATCCATTCTTGCCTTTGAACTTCACTATACCGCCTAAAGTAACAGTTATTATCTCTGTTTTATAGGCCAGGAAACTAAGGTTCAGAGAGATGAAGTATACTGCTAATGGTCATATAACTAGTAATTAGCAGAGCCTGAACTTATATATATATTCTAAAAAAATATATGGAATTTATGTAATATAATTCCAAAAATTCAATCTTAAATTTCATTGTTTAATGAGAGCTAAATTGAAAGACTTTAAGAAGAGTATTTAATTTTTTTCTAGGTATTGGATTCCTGTTGCTCACCTTTTTCCTCTGGCTCTGGAATTAAAATACCTTTTGTAATTTGTGAAGATGTAGATCTAAAACCTAATTATTTTATGTATACACAGAAAAGTTTATCTGTGCATATGTAAGGAGAAATGGCACAGGAAAATTCCCAAGTAATAAGAAACCACAAATTCATTTGTATTCTAGTTAATATGTCTGTAGCAGATTTTCAGAGAATTCACAATATTTGGGAACATCATTGTTCATCTTAAAGATAAGGAAGGATGAGCAAGAGTCTGTGTGGTGGGCTTCCCTGGTGGCGCAGTGGTTGAGAGTCCGTCTGCTGATGCAGAGGACGCGGGTTCGTGCCCCGGTCTGAGAAGATCCCACATGCCGCGGAGCGGCTGGGCCCGTGAGCCATGGCTGCTGAGCCTGCGCGTCCGGAGCCTGTGCTCCGCGACGGGAGAGGCCACAACAGTGAGAGGCCCGCGTACCGCAAAAAAAAAATAATAATAATAAGAGTCTGTGTGGTTAAAGGAGAACAAAGCTGTGTAAGTAATTTAGTGTTAGAGACATTTGATTCAGTTGACAGGTCTCTACGGAGCATCTACATTTTGTAACACGGTTTTGAACACATGTTAAAAATGGGGAGGTAAGGTACTCTTGGAGTTCAATCAAGATAACCCAGGTTGTACACTAAAGTGAGTCAGAAGGAACTGGAGAGCTACCTAGCGTTTTCATTTTGGTCTCCTGCTACAAACGGACAGGAACTCTGAGACTGATGGAAGACACTGGCCTCGATGATTATGTTTTGATTCATAGATTCCTGGTATAGAACGTAATTGAGTATTTTGTCTTTAGAGGCTTCCTTTTTCAGTTATTGACAGACTAGAGTAAATAAGCATCCTATTTATATCAACAAAGTAATAATTGAAGCAAATTAAATGTTAAAGCCTATTAAATCTATAAAAGAAGCTGAGTTCCAGTCTGAGTGAGTGCAAGCACGACAACTTAGTCTTGATTTGAGAGATTATTGAGTATGATGTGCAAACATTTTATTTCGCTTGTATAATTAATGTCCTCAGTAATTTATCACACCTTTTATTTCATTCATGAAAATAGTGAAGGATTAACTGTAAGTGGATATTTGAGGAAGTTGGCTTCACTGATCACCAAAGTAGGAAAAGAGTGGTCCAGGGAGGGGTGGGAAGTAGGAGAGTGTTCAGAAGATTATTATTGTAAGCTACAGAGAAATCCATATTTCTATCTCCCAGTTTAATCCCTCTGTCCCACTCTCTGTGCATTAATCTGGAATAGATCACTGTGCTTCTCCATTAAAAATAATGCACGGACATTTAGATTGATGATTCCTGCTGCATTCAAGGTTCTGTAAATAATGATAACATTACTGTCTAGCACATTATATAAGATCACCTAAATTATAAGTAGAAGATGTATCATGTCATGGTCAAGTCTAATATGTATAATTTACAGGCTTAATTCTCACTGTCAGAAGTGTCTGTTGAAGAGGGCAAGAGTAATCACCCTTATCTAGAAAAATATGTGAAGCCTCTATCTTTCTCTAAATCTGGAGTTTAAGAAATTGCACAATCCAAAGGAGAATCCCTCTCAAGGGGAAAAGTGAGATCATTTACAATCACCTCGCCCTCACTAAATTTCATTGAGCACATTTTGTGAACCTAGTGTGTGTCGGACACAATATGGAGTGTGATTGTGGCAGTGGTGGGAAGGGGAAAAAGTTGTTAGCTACCTGCCGTGCTTTCAAGGTTACCATGAGCTCGTTCAGGAATTTCGGCTGTCTGTCTTTTACTTCTGCTTAGGAAGTACCCTGAAGTGTTATTAAAAATTCTTTCACTTTACTTTCATTTTGTCCTCAAAGTCTTATGCTTTAATTTTGTTGTTGTTATCCTCTGAAACCGTATTCAGCTAATATTAGCCTTTCTCACAGCTCTATCTATCCATCTTTCAAATATATATTTTTTTCTCCTAAGACAGCTTTATCATTTCTTATCTCACCTGTCTTCTTTCTTGTACATTTTTGTTGATTTTCTTAACGTAACAGCTTCAGACTCCATTTCGGCAATTTATGATTTCATGAGTCTGTCGACAAATCTACCATCATCACCACCTATTGGTGCGCAGAACTGAGTTACTCTTCTTCCCGGTTCATAGCTTCTCACACCCCAGAAAAGACCCTTCTTTTGTTTTATTATCTTCTTTAATCTATTCCTCTACATCTCTTCTCCTTCTTTCCTAGGTAACTGTTAGTCATTCAGTGTATTAGGTTGAACTTTATGAAACTGACGTTTGTGTAACTCAAAACAGACTAATATCAGCATTTCCACGTGATTCAACTTAATGTCTTTCCAATCCACATTTATTATTAATTATATGTATACAATAAAAAATGTACAATTTTATGTATATGTGTGCACATATTCCCTGACTAAATTAGTAGTGCCACCTCTATCAAACACCAAGTCCATACAAACATAGGACCTTTCCTGTGTTCTGTATTCTCTTTCATTGGTGTTTGCTGCTGCATAGTCATCGTGAGATGCAGTGGCTTTGCTTCTTTCTTCAATATCGTTTTGTGTATTCGTGGGTCTTTATCATTTTCTGGATAGATTTTAGCTAATATTTAGCAATTAATCCTCTAGTTTTAAAATAATTTTTCTCCTGTTCTCTATCCCTTAGTCTGTTTGTTCTGCTGTCCTTTAGATTTCTCTACAGTGTATTTCAAATTTTCTACTGCATTTTTTTCTGTTGGCTTTTATAATTTTGATAGCGAAGACCTCTATCATGTTTTCTGATTGTTCTTTGTAACAGCATCTTGTTCTTGATTCACGGATGCTATATCTTCTCTCATGTCTTTCAAAATAATACTAGCTTTCTTTGTTTCTCTGTTTAGTTTTCCCTTGTAAAGTCTCTCTTTCCTCCAACTTGCTTCTCATCTCCCCCACCCCCAATGCCTGCTCATATTTAAGAGTGGAGCTTTGTGAGGCAAATGAAATTGTTTCTCAGATTTCTCTGCCACCAGTTCACGACTCTCTGTCTTAGTTTGCTAAGCCATTTAATATACATTCTTCTGTTTTTCATCATCTGAAGTTTTATTGCTATTCCTTCATCCTCTGTTCTTTTTGTCCTTATAGATTTATGCCTTAAAAGATCCCTTCACCATTGTTTTATGGAGAGGATGGGTTAAAAGGCACACCTCCAATCCCCCATCTTTAACTAGAAATCCCTGCTGTTATCTTTTATTATTTCCTTCTTGGTGGTTTACTTGGTCACTCTTTTGCTAGAGCTTTGAGTAATCACTTATCTATTTAAATCTTTCTTTGGTTTCTGATAAATGTATTTAAAATTTTAAATCTTCTCTAGTACTACTTCAATTCCAGAATTTGACCTGTAAGTTTTCATTGTAAAGGTTTCACAGTTTTTCTTATGTCTTTCTCTTTAATTGAAATATTTTTATGTAAAATGTTCTCTCATTTCCAGTAATGTGGAGTTTTGAAAGCTATCACTTAATAGTTTCTGATTTTATTGCATTGTGACCAGATCAAAAGGTCTATGTGATATTAATTCTTTGGGGTTTATTGAATCAGTTTCATGGCCTATTGTGTGGTAGATTTTTTTTTTTTTTTTTTTTGATAATCCATGTGTACCTGGAAAAAAGAATTGTGTCCTCTGTGTTTGTTGAGTGAAAAGATTTCCAGCTAACTGTAAATCAAGTTTATTCATCCTCAAATCTTTTTTCATCTTGGTTATTCTTCACAACTGCTTGGTTCTTTCTCATGGTTCTTCTATCCTCTCTCAAGTCTAAAAGCCTCCCTTTCTTCTCTGGCATCTGTAGGACTTGCAAAAAAGAGCCAGGGATTCCTGAAAATTGTGATAGTTCTCCCTTCTGGGAGTCTGTCTGATCCTTCTTGCATTTTATTAATACAATGCAGTTTTGGCTGTTTATATTTTTCCATTGGCTGTTTGTTATCAGAGGCCTCTGTTCTTTTTCTTTACATTGTCAGTTCTTATTTTTCAGATACAGCCTAGTTTTCAGAGCAGCCTAGTTTCATGCATAGTAGTACCTAGAGTTTATCCTACCAGTATTTATGGAATTAAATTAGATAAAGAGATGGTCCTGTCCAGGTAATTCTTACACTCTGAAATCAAATAAATAATCGCAGAGTGGTAAAGGGGAATTTATAGAGACTCACATCAAATATTTTTATTTTATAAGTAGAAAAACTGAAACTTAGAGAAGTTAAGTAACTTTTCTAAAAGTCTACAATTAATCTAGTTACTTTGTCTGGTTAGTTAATCTGGTCTATTAACACTTTTCTTAAGCATTTAAAATAAAAATTTAAAAAGGCAATTCCCAAAAATATAAAAAAATAAAGAAATTGAGGATAAAAATGTTTTCACAGACCTAATGATATGATAATATTTGTAAAAATGCATTTTAGGCAATGAAGTATTTTACAAATGTAAGAAATATTATTATAGTTTAGTACTACAAGGTTCATGATAGAATTCTTCTGAATGCCTGATGCATATATTGACTATTTTTGCTATTAATATGTATCAGATACATTGTGAGGGTTCCCTGTTTCAGAAATGATTAAATATCCTAGCTCTCTCATAACTTCTGGTTTAGTAGAGAAGGCACATATGTAAAAGAGAAACCCAATATAGGGAGGTAAGTGCTCTAAGGAAGAAAGCGACAAGTCAGAGGTTTTCCAGTGAGGGAGTGTCCCTCTCTCCCAAGAGGTCAAGGGAGGCTTCCCAGAGGACAGACTCTGAGTCATCAATACAACCATTGCTTGAAATGACCACCTCTCCTTTGTTCTCTGGTGAACATCCACAGGAAATTTTAAGTCCTTCGGTATTGCTACAGAACATTGTGGGAGTGGAGGTGTGGAAGAAAACAAAGTTTCAGAGTTAAGCTGTGCTTGGTTTTTGGAGAGCCTATGGATCCCATATCTTGCAGAAAATGGGAAGCCGTTAGAAGAAAATATTTATGTGTAGTAGTAGTGATGCCTTAGGTAGAGTGAAACGTTGTTACGTTGACTAGGTACACTTGTTTGTTGGATATATACAGGAAAACATTTGTTGATTGTTAGGCTTAGGGTTGCCATTTCTTTTTATTTGTGGTTGTTGCTCATCTATTCACTATTATTTTGCTAGTGAAGCCATAATTAGAGTGAGATGCCAAGAATCCAGGGAGGGAAGAAGTGAGGAGGTTTATGAAGACAGAAATTTAGGGGAATTATTTATGTTCTCCAGACTTGTCAACCTCTCAACTTTTTTCCAGTTTCTTTTATATATTGTTCATTCTCTTTTCTCTCTCCTTCCTTCCTCCCTCTTTCTTTTTTCTCTTTCTCTGCCCCACATTATTTCCTCCCTCCCTTCCTTCCGCCCTCCCTCCCTCCTTCCCGCCCTCCCTCCCTCCCTTCCTTCCTTCCTTCCTTTCTTCCTTCCTTCCTTCCTTCCTCCCTCTCTCCCTCCCTCCCTCCCTTCCTTCCTTTCTTCCTTCCCTCCCTCTTTCCCTCTGTTTTTCTTTCTTTCCTTCCTTCCTACAACCCAGAACAGATTCTATATTTTTGTTCCCATCTGGTAGGTCTTTGGGATGAAGATGGGGTTATAGAAGCTCACACTTTATATTCATTGTTCACTGGTAAACCCTAAACTGTCTGGGGGTCATTCCAGCCAGGGACAGAGTCAAAATTCAAAGCACCTTGACAGATTTTTTTTGTATTTCAGTCACTTATACCTAATTTACTCAAGGGGAAGAGAATTTTCAAACAAAATAATTTTCAACCCCAATATTGCTTTTTTTTTTTTTTTCAATTACTAAACCAGAGAAATGCCTTAAGCAGTAAAATGTTGAAAAGCCGAAGATTTTTCATGCTGGTTCAAAATTGCTGCCACTTACATTACCATAACCATGCATCCACCCAGAATGGCAGCCCTCTGTTTATTTTGTTACTCCAGGTGCTTCTGTAGTGTATACAAGTGGTAGCCAGTGACTTGGCTATTGTTACGAGTTTGTATTACATTTTGTACTGTTTTGTGTTCTGTATTGCTCCAAGATTGTATTGCAGTTCTTTATTTCTAATTTTATTTTGTCTCTTTTCTTTGAGGTAATTATATTTGCATTATAATGTCAAATGGGTAAACATTTTCTTGCTTCAAAATACTATGAAATTACAATATCATACAGTTTAAAATTGTGAACAAATGTGCTGATTATGTTCACTTTGCTTACTTTAGTAATTTTAAGGCTATTCTTCTATTTTCTTTTTTAAAGTTTAAGAAGTCCAACAGCATGGCTTTGTGTGTGTATCTGTCTGTATGTGTGTGGGTGCATGTGTGTGTGTGTGTGTGTGTGTGTGTGTGTGTACAAGGGGACTCTCTTAGTGATTTATGGATATTAAATGATTTGTCCAACTTGTGAGTAGGTACAACCAGAATTAGAACTCAGATCTCATGAGTCCTCATATATTGATCTTGCTGCTCTACTTTTCCGCCCTTGATATAATTAATATACCCAATCACTTGTCTTGGTCTCTGAAAGTTAAGTAAAATAATTTCAGGTGTGAATCTCATCCAGCATAAAGTTGTGAAGGCACAGATCAGGGGAGGTGGATAGCATTAAAAATTTTATAGTTACTAGTTGGGTATTTTGTGTCTGCTTGGGCATTGAGGTATAAATAATGAGCGTTACAATAACATAACTTATCATAAACTTTCAAAGAAAATTACAGAGTGTTTTATCAGGTCAAATAATTTTGGATAACTTGCAGGGTTGATTTGTTCACCCCACTTTTCTCGTGAATTAACTATAATAGTAAAGCTCATTTTCTTTAGACCATAAAATGATGGAAATGAAAATGCTTGAGAGTGTTTAATTTCACTTCCTTGAACTATGATAGGGCAAAACTTTTCTAAGTAGATGGATATACACCTTTTTCAGAAGATTCCCTGATCTTGTAGAATGAACAGTAGACAGATATTTAACTAAGCTCTTATAGAGATTAGTAAGATATGCTCTCTGAATTTTTACAAAGAGTTTAAAATATGAAGAAGTCATATGATCAATACTTACTTTATTACTGGCAGATTATAATAATGGTCATAAAATACACATAAAAAAGACATGTTCTGGGAAGTCAGAGTAAGACAGGCATCTGTAGCTTAGGCATGTCAGGAAAGGCTTCCTGATGGAGGCATTAAGATGAACATTGAAGGATGTGTAGGAGTTCAAGAAGGACGGGAGGTGGAGGGGACTGGGGTTGACGTGTATGTATGGAACAAAGGCCTGGAGTCTCTGGAGTGTGTGTGACCCAAGCAGGGAGGGGCACAGGTCACAGGTAAGGAGGTCCTGAGAGGTATCCCTGCACAGGGAGTGGAGACAGAATGGAGACAATCTTAATGGCAGAGTGAGAATTTATAGATTATTCTATATGATGATTCTGGGCGGTCAGTGCACGCTCTCGAGCCAAGAGGAATTTGAGGAGAACAATGCCTTAGAAAGATTAGTCTGGTGAGTTGTGTAACAGGGATTGAAAGGGGAATGTGACTGGAAGTGGGGGGGGCAGAGAAAGAGATGTAACAAGGGTGGCGACAGAAAGGGGATTTGGAAGGAAGTAGTTGATGGCAAGAGATTTCCTGGACTTGGCAATTGATTTGATAAAGGGGCAAAGGAGATAGAGTAAGCAAAACAAAGAAAAGAAAAAGAAAAAACAAGGACCCCTCCCCTTGGTGTTTCTGTCTGGTTGGCTGGTAGCAAGGTGGCTCTATAAGGCACAAAGAAGTCTGAGGAGCAGCTTTTGGGGTAGGGGTGTGGGTTGTGGATGGCGAATAAAAGATCACTTTACATCTAAACGAAATGCCTCCTATGTCAGCTTAAAACACTGGACACATAAAGGACTTAACACCTGACCTTTTGTTTTTCACAGGGCCTATGTGATTTTCGTGCTGCCTTTTGCTCACAGCCTGTATTTTACGAGTACATCTTCACTGAAGAAAACCGGCCCGGATTGTAGTTGGAACAAAGTATAATTTCCTGAGTTGGAAAACAACATTAACGATAACAGTAGCAGTAACATCAACAGAGATCACAACAACCGAACCCAGAAAATCCAGCTGGAGCGGTGAGTGTGCAGCCCTTTTTGCTCGCTATCCCATGAAATTCTCCTCATTTTATTGCTTCCTGCTTGCTCCGTGACTCCATGCCCAACTTCAGCCTGCTCGGGTGAGCCTGCTAGGGGTGCCCCCACGCCATTGTGCGCACTGCCCTAGGATCAAAGCATTCTTTCTCCATCCTCATCTACCTCTTCTCCCTACTGCTTGTCTGCCTTCTCCTGCAGGGGGTCAGGCTGGCCACATTTCCACGTCCCAGTGCCTAGCCCTTTTATACAAAGTTTTCTTTGTTAATCAGGAGAAGTAAATGCAAATCCTCTCTATGTACAATGAACTGCTTTCAGAAGGTGTGACAGTGATATAATGACCTGGTGAATTTTCAGACAAGGAGGATCAAAATATCTTGTTTTTATTTTCCAGAGATTAGTATTTGAGAGACGTGTGTGTGTGTGTGGGGGGGCCTGGATATGTGAGTGTGCGTCTTTTTGTCCACATTCTTTCTCTGGAAAACAATATCAGTCTGAAATAGAGCAGTAGAGTCCTTGAATTCTCTTCTTTTCCATGTCTGTATCTGAATCATTCTTAATATTAGTGTCAGTACAAGAAGGCTTTGTGATTGAAACTGCAGGATTGTCTGTGTGCCTTTGGTGGGTTAATGAACTTTCATATCTAAACTTAGCCTGTCTTTCTCATAGTCCCTGGTTAGGGTTGAGAGGGGTACGTGGTACGTGGGCTACCTCCTGGTCGTTGGTTGTAAAGCCAGATTGAACTGGAACATAAGCACTGCCCTCCATCAGGTTTCTCTGCAAGATATTAATAAAAACACAGCGACCGTTCATTCTGTTTTTCACTTTTACTTGTCACTACTTCTTGCACCAATCAAACAAACAGTTGGTCATCACTTAGTTAAAGTACAGGTAAGTTATGAGGCGGTCTTTTGAACAATTCAGCAGTCTTTGGGTATGGCTTACACTTGAAGACCTTCTTGGATGACATCCTAGGTAGTTGTTATCATTTCAGAGAAAAGATGTAAATTGAAGAGGCCTGTGTCGTGTTTTATTTAATTTCTCCTTCCTTTGTTAGCATGGTAGAACCAAGAAGACGGTGGCTTTATTTGACCTCCTCTCCATGGGAATAGTAACTATAATGGATTTAATTAACTATGTGGTATTGACGTAATTAGTTATCCTGGTGATTATACTTCTTTAATAAAAGCATTTCATTTGAGATGTGCTGGGGTCTGCAGTGGCCCGAGCCCTACCCCTATACTTCATAACTATCTAGACATTGGAACTGCGTACATATTTTACCAACAGCTCTTGAGAGAGGTTATCTTGCATGGCTTAAGGTAATTGGGAACTAATGATTTTGCCCCCTGGTTTCAGACTCCTTTGCTTGGAGAGCAGAGAAACTGTTGGGGGAGGGGTAGCCGCTCATTCCGCGCAAACTAAAAGGAGGGGGAAGGGCTGTGTTTTGGAAACCATATGCTCTTAGGAACTGTTTCTCTTTATGCTAGAGTCAGAGAGTAACACCAGAGGGAATTGGGGGGTGTTTAATCCATGGGTGGACTGTATAAATACATTGAAATAAATGTACACAGTGTATGGAGACATATGTTCACATTAACAGGAATCCCGGCTATGCACTTGTCTATTAACAAAAACGCAGTCCATTTCAGTATTAAAAGTACATCACTGCTTAAATCTAGTCAGCAGGTGACTGACAATGTCCCTTTCACACAGCATAGTGGACAATGAAGTCGGACTGTATGGAAAAAATAGGACAAATATAAAAGAAGAAACATATAATGCAAAAATTTCCATATGAACATGTCAATAATAATATCCCAAGAAATCTCAAAGAGGAAGAGAACAAAAGCAAAAAGATTATCTAGCTGTGCCTGGACCCGTCCACAATAAAACATCATGCTTGAACCCCCTTAGTCTCTTCACTATTCAAACTTGGGTGATGGACGGGGAGTGGGGAAGGATGTGGGAGAGGACGGGAATGGTGTGGGCATGGAGAGGAGGTTGAGAAACCTAGCTGAAATAGGCTCTGCTGAGAAATAATAGGTTTTGCACACAATCCCTTTTGCAGCTAGAAGTGCTATTTCTTTTCCAGTCTGTTTTATTTGACTCTTCTTTTTTCAAAGCTGTGCTTTCCCCTGTCACCTCTTCCTGCAGCTCTTTATCCCGCAGTACTGTGCTGCCTCCCCTCCACGTCTCCCTATCTAGAGACACGCAGGGAAATCACTGCAGGCATCTGACTGCTTCATGCGGCACAGGAAGGAAAGCTGTGGGTCATCCTAACAGCCAAACCCATAAACATGCACCATCGCAAAACCAAACAAATGGAAGAGAAGTGCCTCAGTGGAGGTACCTGCTAACAAGACTTGTTCCTCTGCCATGAGGGATGCTCCTGCAAAAGCCTCCATCCCTCATTAAATCAATAAAATCAAGTGTCCTTTATTTTAAGCCTCTGCACTGTAATCCAGTAGCAAGGAGAGGGGCCCAGGCTTTTCATCTCATTGTTTCAAAACAGATCGTTTGGTTAGAATTGACAAAAGGTTCATTCCTTTACCTTTGTGGAAATGTCAGTAAAAGGCAGGTGCTGGGCATTCGGACTCTTTTGCTCAGTAGAAGAAAAAACGGAGAGAGAGAGAGAGAGAGAGAGAGTGTGTGTGGGGGGAGGGGGGATCTGTGACAGGCTAACTGCATGTACTGAAGCCTTCTAAGACATTTTGTTTAGCTTGATATTGTGCTGCAGTGAGGAGAGAGGTGGAATCTATTGTGTGCCAGCTGCATGAATCGCCGGATTGAAGTCTAACAGCCTCAGATCCTCTTTTATACAGTAAAGGGGAGATTAAAGCAGGGAGCTCATATGTCACAAAATAGAGGTACAATGCAGTTCTGGCTTGCTTAGTGCACTCAGCCGGCATTTGATCCAAATTTAGCCAAAGGGAGTGAACAAAAGTGTGCTGCCATCAGCCAGGGAGGTGACAAATGTTGGGCTGTAATATCCAAAATTCCTTTTCTGTTTCCAAAATGTCATCGCTCCTTTGTCAGCTTCATTATGATTGAATCTATGTATAGTCACAGACCAACTGGAAACAAACAAAAAACACCCAAACCCTAGCTAAATTATTCTACACCTGCCTCTTCCTAAGCTGTGTAATTGATACGGAGCACAGGGGAAGGTTTGTTTTTTGTTTTTTATCTAGGATTTACAACCCCAGTTATTTAACAAGTATTTGCTGAAGGCTATAGTATATTCTAGAAGTTAAAAGGGATACACAAGGAATCTAACACATATCTTTCTACTCTCTAAAAACTTGCAGTTTGGTTAAAGAGATAAGATAGGCAGACTGACTGACAGACAGACATGCACACACACATACTCTTAGGAACAAAGGCAGTGGAGCATTTTGTTTAATGACTAAATATGGGAGCATAAACAAGAAATGCTATAGGAACTCAGAAAAAAATGAGTTTTGAGCAAAAATCTTTTTGAAAGCAGAGTAGAAGAAGGGAACAATTATGTTTGGAGTACTAGTCGTTTTCGATATCTGACATGTGCCACATCATGTCATACAGAGTGTGTCTATAGTTGTATTATTATCATCCCCATTTAATAGACAAGGAAAGTGAAGCCCAGAGAAATAAGTAACTGCCCAGAGTCACATAGTTGATAAGAGGTGAGCAGGAATTTAAACTCCCAAACTATTCACTCTTCATCACATCCCCAACCTGCTTGGCAAAAGAATGGAAGCGAGACGCTCTGAAAGAACAATCAGCCTGGCATCTCGCCTCTTCCCCCTCACTAAGTGAATTCTCCATCTGTCCTCCCTGAAACTTCCAGGCCCTTACCTGTTTCTGTTTCAACTGAATTATTAGCCCCTTTCTCTGTATTTAGATTTCCTTCCCTGGACAGTCTTCATGGTCACATCAGTAATAAAACTTTATTTCTAGACGAGATCATACTGGTGGCTTGTCTAAGGTCAAACAGGTTATTAGTTGTGAGCATGAGCTACGATTTGTCTTTCGAAGCCCAGCCCAGTGTTCTTTCTGGCAGCCCCCACTGCGTTTCTCACCTGCATGCTGATCTTCAAGATGGGCTTCTAAGACCTACCAAACTTCTGCTGTGTTCACCATACCTATCACACCCCTACTATTTGCTTTTCCTTTTGCTTTAGAGGAAACCTCAAGGAAGATGGAGACCCATGCAGCTCCGGCCATCTGCAACACCAGGGACTCCAATCACAATGGAACAGTCACGTCCGCTCACTGACAGTGCTACTCATCTCTTTTTGAGACACCCAGGAGCCATTCCAGACATTCTGTCTTTTCAAGTCCTCCATGTAGCTGGTAGATGATCTCCTCTTATATCTTAATGCGAACATGGACATCATCTGACATGAGATACCTCATTTTCACTTCAACACTCATTTCCGGCTCCCTGTCCTCGTTCTCCCAACTGCCCTGTCCAGTGCCAGAAGAGCTGCCCCTCGCTGGCTTTCCTACACTAAATGGTAGGGTTGCTGAGGGCTGGTTTTAGGGCTAGTGTCCCTTTTAGCCCTCAGATTTCCCCCATTCCATCTCAGAAGTCTCAGGTGTGTACACCCCAGCTACATACTGCAATCAACATCTGAACTCAGAGAAGCGCCTATAAACATGGATTTGTAAAATCTTTTAGGCTCATTATGCTATTATGCTAAAAATCCGTATATGCATTTTTATTTTTTAAATAGGAGGAAGAATCCACATGCCAAAGGAACACATTTATAATTGTGGGATATCAGGCACCATTGAAAATGACTAAGGAATTTTAGAGACAACAGTCCTCAAATCACATCACCTCTGGTAGAAGTCCATCTTCTGTGTCTAAATGGACAGCCTGCTCTGCTTATCAGCTCAGTGCTAAATCTTCACCTGAAGAGCACCTCCCGTTCTTTTAGGACACAGCTTGTTCTCATGATTTTCTGGCCCTTTCTCTGACTTTTCTCATCTCTACTTCCTGACTCTCCATGGATATCTTCCCCTTGGGATACACAAGTTCACGCAACTTGACAATCCTTCATGATTCTGTTGCTGACTCTAACAGTTCTGTATAGCTCCTCTCTTTTACTGCCCGAACTTCCAAATGCATGTTGTATATATTCTCTGTCCCCGTTTCTCACTGCTGCCCATTCTTCAAATTTTTGATTAACTTCCAGTCAACAAAACTTCTGGTGGCAATCTATTAGGTCCTTATTCTCCTAATGACTTTTTGAAATCCAGCTCTTCTAACAAACACTTCTTCTAGAATAATCATTCTCAATCCTATCAGACCCTCAATTTCTTTTAAAACAAATGCTTGTAATGCTGCCCTATCATCCTGTAATCAAATGCATTGACAATATAACTTTCATACCCACATAATTTTAATAACTCAACATAACGCCTTAGTTGCATATCAATGAGAATTAAAGAAAAGTTATTTCTAATAAAATAATATTCATTAATATATAAAATCACCATTAATACAATAGATACAAAAGCAGATTAATACAAATGTAATTCAAATATCATGAGCAGCACTACCCTCAAAAATATGAATCTATGAACTGATGAACAAGGTTTGATAAAGATTCAAATAAAGCAAAGAACAACACAGTAGTTGCATTTCTAGAAAATTTGGTATATTTAAAAACATGCAAATAAATTAGATCCTAGGCTGAAATAATTGTAACTTTTTTTTTAACATGTAGGGATGTCCATGAGTCATTCAAAAGTTTGTTTGATGCAAAACAATTCTTCATTATATGGGACTGTCTCAGACTTTGCAAGATATGTAGCATTCCTGCCCCTACTCCCACACAATGTAAAAATATTCTCCAGTACTGGTTGGCAACCAAAAATTTCTAAAATACCCCTTCATGGGTGGTGTGCTACCCCTTAAGAATCAGTATTCTATATTATCTCGTCTTTGGTTCAAGTGTCATTTCCCTTTCGGCATCTCAGATCCCTCTTTATCCTTTGGTGGGTTATTGTTCCGTTTCTTCTATGTCCTTTGTGGATATTCTTCAAGGCGTAATCCTTGGCCATCTCTCTCTCTCTGCTTTGTTGAGACATAATTTATACAGAATACAATTTACATATATATATCAATGAGTTTTCTGTGTCTAGAGTTTTACCTGTTACAGAATTTCATATTAATTAAATCATACAGTACTTAGTGTTTACTAATCATTTCTTCTACAATATATAATCTGCTATTAATCCCATCCTGTGTCTTTATTTCAGATATTGTATTTTTCACCTCTGGAAGTTTTGGGTTTATTTTTACTTTTCTGGGTTTTTTTTCTGAAGTATAGTTGATTTACAATGTTAATTTCTTCTGTACAGCAAAGTGACTCAGTTATATATATATATATATATATATATATATTTCTTTTTCATATTCTTTTCCATTATGGTTTGTCACAAGATATTGAACATAGTTCCCTGTGGTATATAGTAGGACTTTGCTGTTTACTTTTTTGTTTTTAACAGACTATTTTTTAGAGCAGTTTTAGGGTCACAGCAATATTGAGCAGAAGTATGGAGATTTCTTATATACCTCCTACCTGTATACATGCATAAAGATTTACTTTTAAAAATCTTATCCATTTTTTTACCTTATCATGTTCACGCTTTTTTCTACCTTCTTTAATATGAAATATATATATTCATATATGTGAAAATTGTTTTAAATTCTTGGCCTATTAATTTTATTACTCGTGTTACATCTGTGTGTGTTTCTATTGATTTCTTTTCATTCTGTCTTTCTGTTTTTCTTTGGTCATGTGTCATTATGTTCCCACTTTTTTTCAGGTATGACAGTTTTTCATTGGCTACCGATATTGTGAATATTATGTTGAGGAATGCTGGGTGTTTGTTTGTTTTGGACTTTTCCTGGTGCACATTTGTTTGGAATCAATTAGATAGTTTTAGGGTTCATTTGAAACTTGCTGGAAGCTAGGTGGGTTGAAATCTAGAGCAGCCTTTTGTCTAAGACCAATATGCTAATAGTCTAAGGCCGCTACTAACTTCTAAAAATTCTACCCAGTGCTAAGTGCCTTTCTACATTGGCTGGTGGGAACATGAACCAGTCCCAGTTTTGTCTGATCTCTGGGAGTTGTTTAGTCTACTGATATCCAGTAGATTTTTCTCCAGCCTTTGGTAGTTTCTGCTCCTGTATGTACAGACCAGGACTGAGACAGGTACTTGAGGGGCTGTCTCTGCAGTCCCTGGAGCAGTCTCTCTGTGTCCTTCCTCTCTGATATTCTGCCCTAGAGATTCTAGCCCATTTGGCCTTTCTGCAGACAGAAATGTGGGGCAATTGTAGGGCTCACCTCATTTGCTTCCTTTCTTTCAGGGATCATAGTCTTGAAATGTGTACTTTTGAGTATTTCCAAATTCTTGTTTCATATTTTTCACTTGTTTCAGTTAGGAGTGTAAATCTGGTCCCTGTTAATCCATCATGGTCAGAAGCAAAATTCTCCACTCTCCTTGAAGAGTCCATCATTCATCCAAATATAATAGTTACCTTTATGAGGCTGTCCCACAAAGCTGAAGCTCACTCGGTGACCTGTCACTCAGGCATGTTATGTTGTTAGATTTCCAACTGTACATTAGTCAGTTCCACATGAATTTTTTCCTGTCTTGTCAAAATTGACAACTTTTTTCCTTTTTCTTAGGGTTCACAAAAGACACTGTTATATTTTTTACCAGATATCCAGACTCTTCGTTTTGAAGTTATCTTTGAATCCTTATACTTTTTCACTGCCCATATGTCATTGAAGTCCTGCAGATTCTTTTAAAATTTCTCATCTGTCTTGTTCTCTCTATACCCACTGCCACCAATGTAGTCAAGATGTTTGTTATCTCATGTCTTCTATGTAAAAATATTTTGTAACTGACTCTCCGCTCTACTCTCTCCCACACTAGTTCAATTTGCATAAAATATTATTCATTGCATTGATGTGTTTACAAAATAAAGTGTAAAAGGCTTGCATTGGAATATTTGACATTATCCAGCTCTAACCAGTTTTTCATAACTTCTCTTCCACACTAGCTTTAACTTCCACTTCCAACAAAACCCTGAGGATATTCTAGTACATGGTTGCTCCTCAGTGTTTTGTGAGCCTGTCATGCTAATTCAGGCCTCCACGCCTTTGCTCATGATATTATTTCTGCTTAGAATTCCCACCTCCATTTTGTCAGATTTTCTTTATGTCCTGCCTTCTTGTAAGATCCAGTTTAATTTCCACTTATGATAGAGAAAATCTAACATGGATCTTTATCTAAGCTCTGGACTAAATTTTTTCTTTTCTACACCTATTGGCTTTTAATCACATGATGTTACAGAGTATTAGTCAATGACTTATTGTGGTCTCTCAGACATTCCCATTCAATATACTCAACCAATCACACCCATGCTGTGATGGTGTGTACAGCAGGCGAGAGGCCAAGTGCTGACCTTCCAGATTCCTGCCTTGCTTGAGTTGACCCCATGACTTCTTTTATGCTGTGTTACCTTTCCTTCCTACATTTTTTCATTAGGCTGTTTGTTAAGGAGCTAAGTGAAGCAAACTGAGAAAGGGAAGAAAAAAAGGAGGAGAAAAAGAGAAATTTCATTTATTTGAAACAAGAAAATAATGAGAGTTTTTAATATATAGATAGAAACAGATCTGGTAAAGCACTATGCACATAATTCCAGAAGGAGTTCCAAACTTTCTCAGACAATTGTTTGTGACGCGAATATTGTACATCTACCAAGAAGCCTATTGTTGAGCACTTTCTTCTTGGAAGAAGTATAGTTATAGTGACGAAGAATGCGAGTGTGCTCAGGAACTTCTTTGGGTTCAAATCTCATCCCCAAAGCTTATGAGATGTGTAACTGTAGGCACTTTGTTCTCCGTTCTTTGGCTTCTTCATGTGTAAGATGGAGATACTATTAATCTCTACTTCACAAAGTTGTGAAGCTTAAATGAGATCTTCTCTGTGTCCAGTGGGCTGATGGGAGGAAAGATGTTTTGGTGACATTTTCAATCTCCTGTTAGTTGACAAAATAAAAAAAAAAATAGACTGAGATGGATAGAGTTTGGTTCTTTTGGTTTGGAATAAGATCTAATTCTGGCCACCATTCAAAAGTTTTTGACTCCTGGAAACAACAGGTGGATGAGGCATCAGAAATTCACTGTAAGAGCTAGTTCATAAAACTTAGTTAAGTTTTTGATTCAGCTTTGTCCATCTCTTCTTTTTCTTTCTCACATATTCTCCTCCAGCCTCTCTTGGGTGGTCCCACAAACCTCAGAATTTCAGATTTAGATAGGATTTCAGGTATAAAAGGGGTGGGGAGAGAGAGAGAGAGAGAGAGAGATTATTTTGAATCTCATTCAATGAAATAGAGACAACTGATTTGAAAAAAAATTAATCAAACTAGTTATTCAGGCACATAGCAAAATTCTCCTCTAATCCTTTCTTGATTTTTCTCTTTTTACTTTTAAGTGCATTCAAATAAACATGTTTGTGCAGATGTAGTAATATATAGCTGACTCTACAATCACCTATGGCATCTTCAGACTGGCTTCTGCCTATCTCATATGTATCATAATCTCCTATCATCTACACAAGTATTCAGCTATAAGCATCTGTCGAGTGATCCATTAGCAGCACCTTGACAACATAATCATGATTCTAAGCAGGAGGAGTTTAGGTGGAAGCTCTTCAAGAAAGAATTCAAAATTTAAGAGAAGCATAAAGCTTAGCAGAAAAGATATCTAGGTCAGAATCCATCACCTCTGGTTTTCAGGTTCCTAATTTTGTTCTCACCTTACATGGTTCTATCAAACCATTATCAAGCAATGCTGATTAAGTTTTCCCCCTGCCTACAGCCGTGTTAGGATTCTGATAATGTGAATTAATTGGTTATGGTTCCAGTCATTTGGAAGTTTTCTGAAAGGTATTGTTTCTAAGCCTTTTCATATTTTAATGTTAAACTGTGTTAAGTGTTACAGTATGTGGTGAACTCCTATTTAACGATAGTTTATTTTTATTTATTTAGTCTACAGATAAAAAACTTAAGGCACATTTCAGTAATTCCAAAACTCCCTCATTAATCAGGGGCATATAACTCTGGAACCACTGATAGCTCACAGTGTATAAAATTCATGTATAAAGGTGATCAAGAGACACATTGGAAGTAATATTTTAAAAGAATGAAGTGCCAACTTTGGGACGTATCCAACAAGGAGTAAATCAGTGTGGATTCAACGGTATATCAAAAAATTGTTACTCTTATTTTTATTGTGGTGTGTTTGTGTGTGTGTGTGTGTGTGTGTGTGTGTGTGTGTGTGTGTGTGTGAGTAGGAGAGAATGGGTGAAATTACAGAGAGTGTGTTTGGAATTAAGGCAGTAATAAGACATCTGTTGGTCATTATTGGTCATTATTATGTGCCAATTGGTCATTATTATGTGCCAATCCCCATGTTTTATATGCATTATTTCATTTATTTCTCACCAAAACTTATGAATTAAATATTATTATTTTCTCCATGCTTTAGATAAGAAATAAAAATTTAGAGGAGCTAAATAAATGGCAGAGCGAGGGTTCTAGCAGTTCTGCCTCATGCTGAATCCTGAATGTCGGAGTGCACTGTGTATATGAAACCACCTGTCCCCAGTGGTATAGCAGAAATAAGGTCAACAATGGCTAATGCCAACTCACATCCATGAGATGCTTTGTAGTTTACAAGGCATGTTCACACTTTTTATTTCCTTCAAACCTCTTAGTATTACTGTGAGATAGTATTTTTATTATTACATACACTTCACAAAAGAGGAAATTGAGAATTGGGGGGTGCTGAATAAATTACTTAAGTTTGAAGAGCTGGTAAGACATAAACCCAAGGTGAAACTCAGGCCTCTGATTCAAGATCCCCTTACTATTTCCACTGCATTTCAGTGCTTCCAGATGTAAACATACAGTTATCAAAATCAAGCATGTGTATGCTCACGTGTGCTAAGTATAAACTTAAGTTGCCATTGTTTATCTCTCTTTTGTTAATAAATAAACCAAAAGATAATCCTGGTGGACTTTGGGCTATATGGCATCTAACATACACCACGATAAGATTAAAAAAATCTCTGAATTATTGAAAAATAATTTATTTACAACAGGCCCAGCATAGAGAAGATTAGCCCCTGGCTCTTGGTCTGGCAAGGATGTCCTCATAGGAAAGTTAAAATGGGGAGAGATAGTATTTAAAGAAAAATATCACTGCAGAACCCTTGACATACATCCCACAAAAGAGTTAGGAGGGAAATGAAACTGGAAAGGAAACTATCAGATTTCTCGGACAGGATTTAGCTGTGACAGTTTTATCCAGAGGTGGACAAGATATTTTTTCTTCATCATGATTTATGATGTATAAGAACTAACTTTCCTGTCCAGATGATCTTTGCCATTTGCAGTGACTGCTATAATCATTATTAGATTTTATTTTCATGGAGTGGAAGTATTATCTCCAGGAAACTTCATAAAATTACTCTCTTTCCAACACAGAAATCTGTATTGGATGTTAATCATTATCCAATTGTTTTTAGTAACAACTAGCAAGAGAGAAGAGCACATTGGACTAATGTGGGGAAATATAGAGAGAAAAGCCAGGAGGCTATGCCATTTGATGGGAAGGATAGGCGTGATTTTGGTGCTGGGAGACCTTCATTCAGTCACTTGGTCATTCAACAAACATACAACCTGCCCTATGCAAGATGCTGTTCCAGGTACTGAGATACAGCACCGCTAGCTCTGAGCTTGTATTCTCATAGTCAAGTGAAAATAGCCAGGTAGCAGCACATGCTGGTCTCTCTTCCCCCATCCTTTGTAGCTTTCTCAAAGAATGTCATCAAGGCACACAACGCTAGTATTTTAGATCAAATGTATTTTACCTGGAAAGAGGTACAATAAGCAAAATGAGCCTGGAGAGAAGAAATATGTTTGGAAGAAGCTGTTTTGCTTTTTCTCCTTCTCCATATTTCCCGGCAGAGTGGAGGCTTGCAGGATAGGGAGCAGCAAATAGTGGTGAAGCAGACTCGAAACAATAGAGCAGAGGATGTGTTTGAGAATGTGTCAGAGTCTGGCATATCACCCAGGAGCTGGTGAGGGCTTAAGCCGAGTGGTATGGAAGGTTATCTCTTCCCCTTGGGAGAGTCTCCAAGATAACTCAGATTCCTGTTATGCCAGGATTATTTCTGACATAAGGTTTGTGTGGGTTACGTAATGTCTTCTACTAGCAGGATTGATTGTACAATGAGAATTTCACTCTTGGGAGATATTTCTTCTGCTTTCATAATGTATCCAAGGAGATAGGGAGAACATGAGTTGGGGAATCAGAAGTGGGGGACACAAGGTCCCTGAATTTTGAGAATGAAATTTTATAGGCTTGGAAAGAAGTATATAGTAAAATAAACATGGTTGAAAATGACAGTTCCCAAGGTGTGGTCTGGGAACTCCTGGGTGCCCTCAAGACCATTTGGGGGGATCCATGATGTCAAAACTATTTTCATAATAATAAGATATTATTAATATATTAGTTATTATTTTCACTCATTCTCTCATCAGTGGTTTTTCATTTTCCAGTGGCTTGATGAGATGTTTGATATTACAACAGGTGGAATGTAGTAGATATGAGAATCTAGTTGTCTTCTATAAGCAAGACATTTAAGATATTTGTAGAAATGCAAACCAATGCCACTTTTCTCACTACTTTTTGTCTTTAAAAATATAGTTGTTTTTATAAAAATATATTGGTATATTGGCAGGCAATGTGTTAGAACTATTTTAAACAAGTTAATAATTTTTAAATATTCTGTTTTAATTTCTGCTATGGCATGTATAGCATATAACATATAAACAAAAGTTCATTGGGGTCTTTAATAACTTTTAAGAGCAGAAAGGAGTCCTGAGACCAAAAAAATTTGAGAACTGATGCCTTAGAATATTAGAGGAAAAAAAGAGTTCAGACATTTGTTAGAATGTGAGAGAGAAAAATCATACATTATCTTCTATCGTCCTCAAAAATCAATTGAAAAATGACAAAAAGAGTGAGAAACAAAAATGGAAGCTATATATTCAATGAAATTAAGAAATACCTAAAATTCTGATCTAAAACATTTGAAGAAGGATGACTAAGCATAGTGAATTGTGGACTAATGTAAGAGAAGAGAAAATGCCACCACAGGATGGCTCTTGATGAAGACCTTGGACAGAGATGGCAGAATACATGATTGTCTTAATAGGCAGCACATCCTTACTTTTTTATTCTATTGCTGTATAATTCATATACCATAAAATCACCCTTTTAAAGTGTTCAATTCAATGGGTTCTAGTATGTTCACAAAATTGTGCTATCATCACCACTAATTCTAGAATGTTTTTGTTGCCAAAAAGAAACCTGTACAAATGACCCAATTTCGTTCCTTCTTATGGCTAATATTCCATTGTATATATGTACCACATCTTCTTTATCCATTCATCTGTCGTTGGACATTTAGGTTTCTTCCATGTCCTGGCTATTGTAAGTAGTGCTGCAATGTACATTGGGGTACATGTGTCCTTTATAATTATGGTTTTCTCAGGGTATATGCCCAGTAGTGGGATTGCTGGGTCATGTGGTAGGTAGTTCTAGTTTTAGTTTTTTAAGGAACCTCCATACTTTCTCCATAGTGGCTGTATAAGTTTACATTCCCACCAACAGTGCAAAAGGGTTCCCTTTTCTCCACACCCTCTCTGGCATTTATTTTTTGTAAATTTTTTACGATGGCCATTCTGACTGGTGTGAGGTGATACCTCACTGTGGTTTTGATTTGCATTTCTCTAATGATTAGTGATGTTGAGCATGTGCATTGACCTAGAGTCTGTCATACAGAGTGAAGTAAGCCAGAAAGAGAAAAACAAATATCTTATATAACGCATATATGTGGAATCCAGAAAAATGGTACAGATGAACTTATTTGCAGGTCAGGAATGGAGATGTAGACGTAGAGAATGGACATGTGGACACAGGGGGGAAGGGGAGGGTGGGATGAATTGGGAGATTAGGTCTGACAAATACACTACCATGTGTAAAATAAATAGCTACTGGGAACCTGCTGTATAGCACAGGGAGCTCAGCTCACTGCTCTGTGACGACCTAGATGGGTAGGATGGGGACGGTGGGAGGGAGGTCCAAGAGGGAGGGGATATAGGTATACATATAGCTGATTCACTTCATTGTACAGCAGAAACTAACACAACATTGTAAAGCAATTATACTTCAATAAAAAATAAATAAAAGAAAAAAGAAACCTGTATCTGTTAGCAGTCACTCCCCATTCTCTCCAATCTGTAATCTACTTTCTATCTCTATGGGTTTGCCTAGTCTAGACATTTTATATAAAGGGAACCATGCAGTATGGGGTTTTGTGTCTGGATTATTTCACTTAGCATAATGTTTTCAAAGTTCATCTATGTTGTAGCATGTGTCAGTTCTTTAATAATTTTTATGGCCGAGTAATATTCTGTTTATCCATCCATCAGACAATGAACATTGTTTTTTCCTAATATTTTGCTATTATGAATAATGACGCTATCAACATTTGAGTACACGTTTTTGCATGGATATGTTTTCAGTTCTTGTTTTGAATGTATCTAGGTGTGAATTTTCTCAGTCTTATGATAACTCTGTTTAACTTTTTGAGTAAATGCCAAACTTTTCCACAGCAGCTGTGCCATTTAACTTTCCCACCAGCAATGAATGAGAGTTCCAGTTTCCTTGTATCCTCATCAATACTTGTTGTTATTCATCTTTTTAATTATAGCCATCCTTGCAGTAAGCAGTGTCTCATTGTGGTTTTGATTTGTGTTTCCTTCTTTTCACATGCTTACTGGCCGATATTTCTCTTTGGAGAAATATCTGTTCTAATCCTTTTCCCATTTTAAAATGGTGTTGTCTTTTTATTGTGAGTTGTAAGAATTCTTTGTATTATTAGATACTATTCATTTATCAGATCTATAATTGGCAAATATTTTCTCCAGTTTTGTGGATTGTCTTATCACTTGTTGATGGTGTCTTCTGATACACAAAGTTTTTAACTTTTATGAAGTTCAATTTATCAAATTTTTCTTTTGTTGCTTTTGCTTTTGATATCATATGTAAGAAATCATTGCTTTACCTGAGGTCACAAAAATTTATGCCTATGTTTTCTTCTCAGAATCTCAAAATTTCTAGCTATATATTTTTAGTTATATACATTTAGGTCTTTGGTCCATTTTGAGTTCATTTTGGTGCATTTGTATGTATAGTGTGAGGTAGGGGCTCAACTTTATTGTTTTGCATTTGATATCCATTATTCCAAGCAGCATTTGTTGAAAAGACTGTTCTCCCCCTCACTGAATTGTTTAGGAACCTGTGTCAAAAATCAATTGACCATAAATATGAAGGTTCCCCCCTCCATACTCTCTATTCTATTCCATTATCTATATGTCAGTGTAATACTGTCTTGATTACTTAAGGTCAATTGTGGTAAGTTTTGAAATCAATGTGAGTTCTCCAGCTTGGTTGTGCTTTTCAGGATTGTTCTCGCTGGAATTCTGGGTCCCTTACATTTCCATATAACTTTTAGGATCAGCTTATTTATTTCTACAAAAAGGGAAGCTGGGATTTTGATAGCTATTGCAGTAAATAATTTGGGAATTATTGCTATTTTATTAATCATGTAGTTTTTGTCCTTTGTACTATTAATATTGTGCATTATGTTGGTTACTTTTAATACATGGAACCAATTTTACATTCCTGGGATAAATTTCATTTGGTCATAGTTTGTGGATTCAGTTTCTTAGTGTTCTGTTGAGGATTTCTATGCCTATATTCACAAGGTATATTGATCTGAATTTTCTTGTGATGTCTTTGGTTTGGGGATCATGGTAATATTGGCTTCATAGAATGAGTTGGGAAATGTTCCTCTTTCTTCTATTTTTTGGAATAGTTTCTTCTGTGTGCGTGAAGAATTCATGTTAATTCTTCCTTAAATATCTGGTAGAATTCACCAGTGAAACTTTCAGGTCCTAGGATTTTTTTGTGTGTGGGGGGGATATTTTTGACTACCAGTTCAATTCAGTCTCTTTACTTTGATGTGGTTCTATTCATATTTTTAATTTATTCTTTAGTTGATTTCAGCAGTTTGTATCTTTCTAAGAATCTGTCTATTTCATGTAGGTTATCTAGTTTGTTGGCATACAATTGTTCATACTTTTAGCTTACAATCCTTGCTAATTTTTGTAGTCTGTAGTAATGTCCTGTATTTCATTCTTGGTCTTTGTGATTTGAGTATTCTCTCTCTCTCTCTTTTTGTTTTTTTCCTTGATCAGTCTACCTAAAAGTTTTCAGTTTTGTTGGTTGACCTTTTCAAAGAACAAACTTTTGATTTCATTGATTTTTCTCCATTCTTCTATTTTCTATGTAATTTTTTCTCTCATCATATTTATTATTTCCTTCCTTTTGCTTTATTTGGATCTAGTTTGCTCTCCAAATTTACCTTGAAGCAATGCTGTAGCTACATTTCATTCATTTTGGTTTGTTGTGTCTTCATTTTTATTCATCTCAAAGTATTTTCTAATTGCCCTTGTAATTCCTTCTTGGACCAGTTGGTTATTTGGAACTGTATTGTTTAATTTCCACATATTTCTGATTTCCCCGTTTTTTTCTGTTGTTAATTTCCAATTTCATGACATTTTGACTGAAGAACATTTGTTGTATGATTTCAGGCCTTTTACATTTATTAAGTCTTGTTTTATAGCCTTATCTATAGTCTATCCTGGAGAATGTTCCATGCACTGAAAAATAATATGTATTCTGCTAATTTTGGGTGGAGTGTTCAATAGATGTCTAGTAGGTCTCTAGTTGGTTTATAGTGTTGTTCTATCTAGTTATTCTTTCTATTATTAAAAACAAGCCATTGAAACCTTCAAATAGTATTGTTGAATTGTTTATTTCTCCCCTCAATTTGATAAATTTTGAGGCTCTATTTCTATTGTTAAGTAAGTAAATGTCTATGATTGTTAAAACTTCTTGATACATTGACATTTTTATTATTTAAAAAATTTTAAATTTATTATTATAAAATTTATTATTTATATATTATTATAAACTGTCCTTCTCTGTTTCTAGTTTAATTTTGTCTTAAAGTTTGTTATATGATATTCATTTATCCACTCCAGGTAGTTTTTGGTTACTGTTTGCATGACGTATTTTTTTCCATCCATTTACTTTCAACTCTTTTTGTATATTTGAATTTAAGTTATCAAAATGTAAATGGCATATAATTGGATCATATTTTTAGTCTATTTTGCTAATCTTCGCTTTTATACTGGAGTATTTAATCCATTTATATTTAATTTTTGATAAGGTATGATTTACATATGCTATTTTTCTATTTGTTTACTATGTGTCATTTTTTTTATTCCTCTTTTCCATCATTACTGGAATATAAATTCTCTCTATTTATTGATATTCTCTATTTGGTGAGACATCATTCTGTAATGTTGGAATTCTCTGTTGGATGTGGCTACTGAAGTCTCTTTTGAGTTACCTTAGTGATCATCAAATGATTGGACAGAGATTTCTATACCTAGGAGTAAGTTTGAGAAATGTGAACAGTCTCTATAAAGAAAACTTTAACACACTCCTGAGTGATGCAAGGGCTTAAACAAAAAGAACCTCATAATACTTTTGAATAGGAGGAGTCAATATAATGTAAATATCAGTTTTCTTTAAGGAAATGTATTAACACAGTAGCAATAAAATGCCAAGATAATTTTGGGGCATTTAGACAACCTGAACCTTGAGTTTGTATGGAAAAAATAAATAAGCAGAGACAATTGTGAATAAAAGAATAAGATATCATACAGTTAGATGAATCAAAACAGTGTGGTAATGGCAAAAAACGTGGGCGGATAGCTCAATGGAACAGAGATAACAGTCCAGCAGCAGCTTGATGCACATGGGTATCATCTCAAATCAGTGGAGAAAAGATGAATAAATTAAATAAATTATTGAATTATTATTATTGGATAAATTCTGTTTGGAGAAAAGTTAACCATATAGAAATAAATTATAATAACGGAGTGGCAAAAAAATTTTAAGTAAAATATAAATTTCATTAATCATATAAAGATTGAAAGATTATCCTGCATAAAAAGGATGCCTAGGAATAAAACACCATTAATCAAATTGAAAGATGAACAAGAAACTTGTAAAAACTATTTGCCATTTATAATTTCTATAAAATATATGGAAAGTTAGAACCCAATAACTCAATAAAAATGGGTTAGGGATATAAAGAAGAGCTTAAGGAAAAGGAAATACAAATGTCTCTTAAACATGTGAGTAGGTACTCAACTCACAATAAAAGAAATGCAAATAAAGACAACGATAAGTACCATCTTTTACCTATCAGATTGACAAAGAGCAAACGTTTCATATCACAGTATTACCATGGGTGTGAGAAAACTGGTATGTTACTGGTGGGAGTGTGATTAGGACAGTTCTTACTGATCACAACCTGGCAGTGTTTACACAGATTACTAAAGCAAACACCTTTTAGTTCAGCAACTACACCTTTGAGAATGTAACCAACAAATATACATGCACATGTGGGAAACAATATACCTACCAAGTTATTTAGTACAGCATTGTTTATAAAAGCAAAAGAATAAAAACAACTTTAATATCTGCCCATAAGAGCCTGAATAAATTATATACAAAAGAATGTTACACAACTTACAGAAGGAAAAAAATAACTAAAAAAGAAGGAAAAAAAAGAAAAAGGGAAGAAAGGTAAAGAAGCTCTTTATATATTAATGGGAAAGATCTCCAAGATATATTTAAAATATAAAAACATCAAAATGCAGAATAGTATGTATAGGGTGTACCAAAAGGGAAAACAATAAATCTTTTTATTGCTTGTACATCTGGGAAGACACAGAAGAGCATTTGTTTTCTGCAGGGAGGGGGACTAGAATTGGGATACTGGGATATAGAAATTATGCTGCCTAAATTTTGAAAACTATTCCTGCATTTTCTATTCAAAATATAAAAATCATAAACAATTCAACTACCACCAAAACAAAAATGGAAGAGAAAAATAAAACCACCTTAGAAACAAAGTATATTTTGGAAGCAGTTAAAATTATAAATGCAGGCTAAAAACACCATCAGAGATAGCAGACATCTGATAAAAAATGAGCAAAATTAAGTAGAAAGAAAAGTTTAAAAGGATTAGCAGGAAAATGTGAAAAACTCTGAAGCATCAGTAGATGTAAAACTAATATCCAGTAAAAAGACAATATTTTCACCAATACATTCAAAGAAAGTTTTCCTGGAATGATGGGAGATATTCTAACAATTGAGAACAGAGCATGTCTGCTGGACAGGAAAAACTGATGCTTACTGATGGACCACAAGGTTTTCTTAAGAAAATTTATCGGATGTAACCAGATCAGAACACTTTTGTGAGCCTGCAGCAAAGGAAGAAAAAATAGTCTGATATTTAAGGAGGAAAAACAGTAAGTCTGGATTCAAACTTCTCCAGAATCACATACAATGCTAGCAACTGTGCAGTGATGTCTACAAAGTTTTAATGGAAAGGAACATCATCATATTTTATGTCCAGCTATACCACTGTGCAATAATCAAAACTAAGGAGAAATATTTTCAAACATACAAGAAATCAAGAAATATTGTTTCCATAAACATTCTTGTAAAAACTACCAGAGGACAGGCTTCAGCCAACCAAAATATGGATTTTAAAGTCAAGATAGAGTCATGGTGAGCAGTGAATCCATTTATATAATCCATTAATGTTAACAACTGTGGGAACTATATGCTTAAGGAAGTGACTATGAACATTTTCCACCCTGAAATTGTAGAAATGATATAACTATTAAAAGTCAAAGGGTGAGAAAATATAGGAAGTAGCATATGTAGTTAAAATGAATTAGAGGAGGTCATACTTTATAATGTTTTAAAAAGTGGACTATGTAAATATGGTGGCCTTGGTGGAGGAAAAGAAGCCTGGGATAGGATTTGTTCTAATATTAGCTGTGTTCTGAAATTAGCATATTGGTGAGACTTCTTCCTCTCTTCCATGCATGGTTAAAAAACTATTACATGTGAGTCTCAAATAGTTTCCACAGTATCTCCTTATAATATTGAAGCAATAGAAGCCAAATGACCAGGGTTTCAGCCTATATCAGAAGTCTAAGGACCAGGCCTTACCCTCTAAAACTTTCTCTCATGCAAAAAGTTCAGGGTTAGACTTACCACATGATCCAGCAATTTCACTTCTGGGTGTATACTAAAAAGAACTGAAAGAAGGGGCTTGAAGATATATTTATATGCCTTATGTTCATAGCACATTATTCACAATAACTAAAATGTGGGAGCAACTCAAGTGTCCATAGGTGGATGAATGGATAAGGAAAATGTGGTATGTACACACAATGGAATATTATTCAGCCTTTAAAAGGAAGGAAATCCTGACATATGCTACAACATGGATGCACCTGGAGGACATTATGCTGACTGAAACAAGCCAGTCACAAAAGACAAAATACTGTATGATTCCACCTGTACGAGTTACTTCAAGTAGTCAATATCATAGAGACAGAGAAAGTAGAATGGTAATTGCCAGGGGCTGAAGGGAGGGGATAGTAGGGAGTTATTGTTGAATAGATACAGAGTTTAAGTTTTACAAGATAAAAGCGTATGGAGATGGATAGTGGTGATGCCTGCATAACATTATGAATATATTTAATACCACTGAACTGTACACTTAAAAACAGTTAAGATGGTAAATTTTATGTTATGTGTATTTTACCACCGTACAAACAATGGTAAAATAGTTCAGGGTTAGGCTGTTATATTGGTTAAGGTTCCTTGCTGGAAACAGCAGAATCCACTCTACCTAGTTATACGAGAAGGATTGCTTTGGAATCATTAGAAGACTGGAGTTATAAGATGTAGGCTAAGCCTTCAGGAAAAAACTCCTAAAACAATATGCCAATACTGGCACCATCCCCAGATCGCTGTGCAACGGCGCTCCATAGCCCATTCAGCTACTGTTCCATAACTGTGTTAAGGAGGCACTTCTGCCTCAGATCTTGAGTATTGCTTGGTTCAGGATGTTGGTGAACATGCACTGGTGCTCAAGTCAATTCCAGATGAAATGCCCAGGTGTAACCCAGAAAACCCATGTATCCTCTCACCCTCAGGGGTTACCCCTTACTTTAATATTCAACAAGATGGACCATAGCTGGATGGCAAATCTCACTTATTTCTATGTACTTCTGGGCAGACCATTCTGTAGTCTGCTTCATCCTTTGTTAATACCTCTCAGCATCTGCTTTCTTCGCTCACCTCTCCTGTTTTTGCATTACTTTTATATACCGCTAACCCAAGACGCAGGGTAGAGAAGAGTCTTTTCTGAAGGTTTGAAGATATTGGAGGGTAATTGTAGCACAGAGAAGGACATAATTTTACCACTAACACAAAGCGATTGGTGTGGAGAATACTTTTTACTAAAGGTTTGTGGTTAGTGAGGCTAATTAATTAATAAATCAGAATTTCATATTTGATGTCAAACATTAGCCATAGTAGAAAAGCATTAAGCATCTCCCATCTTAGGGACTTTTTCACTGGTCCCATCCCTCCCTCTGCTGCTAGGGCTCATCTCTTTCCAAAGTCCCTTCTCATCTCTTATTGTTCATGTGCCCCTTATTCTCTTGCTTGTGCTGCCCACAGAAACTTAATTTTCTTACTTGATTAACTTTTTGTTTTACAGTTTTCTTCCAGGTCATGTCTTGGGGAATGGGGTTTATTTTTCACACCAGTAGATTCATTGAATTATTGTTCAAAGAAAAATCTTTCTTCCTCATATAAACTGTATGCTCCTACCTCTAAGTAAAAAGCCTATCTCCAGAATTTTTTTGGAATATGGCTACTTTACCCTCCTTGAAACAGTAATAATGAAAAAAATTAGTGGTGCAGATTGAAATGGAAAACTGGTAGAAAGTAGAAAAGATAAAACAAAGATTTGATTTTAATAAAAAGGAGTGAAAACAATTTTTGACCTGTACTAAATTCACAGAAGATCATCAATGGGCTTTAGTGGATATTTTATTCCTTGAATTCTGGAAATCAAAAGTAAATTCATTCCTTTTGATCTTATTTTTACATAGGTCACCATTTTTCTTTCATCTGATATTGTAACATCTTCAAATAAAGTCCCTGCTACCTTTCTTTTATATTGGCAGATCACTGAAATCTATAAAATGAAATTAAAAGAAGCATCACTATCAGAATCCATGTTTTGCTAGTTCTCTAAGACAAGCATTAAGTATGGGGCACTCAATATATTGGCAGTGAAATGGGACTCCCCACCCCCAAAAGAACAGTCATGATAATAGAAATGGAAGCTGATCTTTATTTACTGTGGGGTCAGAAAACGGACAAGATGTAGTTGATATTTCTTAACTCTTTCCTTGTTTCACTCAGACCCTATAGCAGACTAAAAACCATTGCCCAAGTATCAGCAGGTTAAAGAGACTGAATTCATTCTTTATTATGCATTTGTATGTTCGTTAGTGAGAGGAAAATTGGGATGCTCTGGAGGTTCAACTGCTCCTCACTTTGGGTAGTTTGGCTGAGGACTGGCTCAGCAGGTTGAGTTAGATTTACCAGAAATTAGGATACCAATCACAGGTTCAAAAGGCACTACTTTCTAACATGGCTACTTCTCCAACCATTGCTACGTAAACGTGTTATGGGGTGGGGGACCCTCTCTACTAGAATGTTAGCCATGGGATGTAAATAAAGACCATTTATGACTGTTCTAAGTAGCAGGTCATAGAGTTCAGAAGATTCCTTGCACTCTACTACTTCTCAGCTTGTAACTCATCCCCATCGCAGTAAATCATATATCTATAGGGTTGCCATAGATACAAGATTCTATATTTCTATACTTCTATCTATATTTCTATAGATATAGGATTCTATAATCTATAGGATATCTATATCTATACCATGTGACATGAATGGTTTGTATCTGTCATCCCTTTAGGCAACATTCTTTCCACAAATATTTACTGAGTGCCTACCATGTGCCAGGCACTATTTTAATTCCTGAGATACCTCAGTGAACAAAACAAAGAGTTCTGTCCTTCTGGGGGTTAAATTTTAGTGGTGGTAATCAAGGTGGAAGAAGACGAAACAATAAATATGAGAGGTAATTTATATAATATGTTAAAAGGCAGAAGTACTATGGAAAACAAAATGTAGAAAGGGGTAGACAGGGATCAGGGGTTGATGTCAGTTTGGAAACAGCGATTGACATGTAGCTTGGCTGTGGATAAATTGTACTATATACACTCTTTAAGACAGATTTTGTGTTTTTTTTCATCCATGTATCCCTAGCACAGTACCCAAAATATAGTAGGTGGCTGAAGATTGTTTGTTGAATTAATTTTTCTGATGCAATTTAGAATATATAAAGTGATTTGTCAGGTCTTATTTGTAAGCAACATTACCTCAGCACTTTTCTAACTCAAGGACATTCCTCTGCTTCTGCAAAAAAATACATGGCACATATTCATTTTAAGGAAACCTCATTAGGAAATAATGTTCTATGCCATCACCTTCAATTTAGTTAATGTCTCCATTGAAGACTGGGTCACTGTGCTCTTTCTAGCGTCTGGCAAAATATAGCATATAGCCTAAGAAGACTTGGCCATTTTACCCTCAGAAATGGAGGCTACAAACAAATTGTCAGGTCTGTGTTGTAACATTGACATAGTTCTTGTGAACAAAAACGAAAGAAACACAAATTCTGCCAAAAATCAAGGTGCATCTGTATATACTAGCTTTGAAGATTGAATTCGGTTAGAATTCTGACAATAGAGATATTACCACTGTTCCTAAGAGGCAGCTGATGCACTTTCAACCACCTTCTGTTTTAATTAGGGTTGAGATTGTGCTACCATACCAGAATGGCCCAAAATACAGTGGTGTTAAAAGGATACAAATCTATTTTGCTTTCAAATGAAATGTGACCAGTTTAGCCCACATGGGCAGATCTACCATCGACTGGCCATTTTCCATGCCTGTATGGTCAAATCCAAGATTCTGCCATGTCCTGAGTTCCAGCCAGCAGATAGGAGAAAAAGAGTATAGAAAAGTCACACCCAGTGTTTTAAAATTCAGACCTGGAAGTGGCAAACATCATTTCCTCTAATTGTCCATTTGTGAGAAGTATATCTCATGCCCACAACTAACTGCAAGGGAGGCTGGGAAGCAGAGTGTAGCAGTGCAGTCATGGGCTGATTTATGGAAGAAGGGGAGAATATATTTTGGTGGGCAATTTGCTGTTTCCTTCATAATCTCTGAATCAATACAACATAAGAATGAGTGTTTTGTGTTTGCTTGTAATACATTCATGCATGCGGAAAGGCCGTTACAGGATTACACCAAGATAAAGCGACATCTCTCATCCCCATCCCCGGTGTCCCCTGGAAGCTCTTGTAAAGCAAATTAATACTTTCAATGCCCCAGTACTAACAATGTAAGCCGGCTTGGTAAGTGCTGCTGAGTCTCAGACGATTCCATATGAAGATCATGAGAAGGTGCTGCATGTGACAGAATAAACACAGAAAAATCACAATACACCAAAAAACACTTCTAATTTGATTCTGTTCTTCTCTTTCCAAAAAAGACACTGAACCCTCTCAAAGTCCTTGATGCCATGCCTCTTAGTCAATACGCAGGCCAATGACTCCACATTTTTTCTTTGCAAAGGAATAGGTAGAAATTACTGTTGACTTTATCCTGTTTATACTGATAGCTAATGATGGTACTTATAAGAGGTTTCAGAGATAAAAGAAAATCTTGAAAAAAAAATTGCTGGAAATCATATGGCTCAACTCATGAATTGCACTGCAGGCAGACAAATGATTTCTTGGCTGTAAAACTTGTCCAACTATTTTTTTGCTCCCTAAAGCTGATCTTGACAAGGATTCATTGATCCTTAATATGGAATACTTCAGATGACAAAAATCAAAACCGGTAAAGATTGATTTGGCAGCCTACAGATAGATCACCTTGGAATGAATGGGCCAAGAGTCTGAACAGAAGATAATCCTCCAGCTCCTTTCAATTTTTTTTTATTTTTATTATGGAGTCCGTAAGATTTAAATCTGGAACCACCAAAAGGAAGTATTCATTCAGAATAAACACAGACACAGAGAAAAGACACATCAACTCAAAAACAAATGTATATGGTATTAAAAATAGAGATAGCACTGAAGTTCTTTTATGAACATCTTTTGGCTCAGTTTCTATAGAGTCAACACTCTATGTTTACCTGCAACTTTATATCAGGCAGACAAAATGATTTGCAAAGGAGCAAATAATGTATTTGTGGAATAAAAGGAATGTAGAGGAAAAGTGGTATCACTGGACTACTCCCAATTTATTGACTTTGGTAAGACATTTGTATCTCTGGAGTCCAGTTCTTTTTTTGTAAAATGAGGGACAATTATGCTTATCTTCCACAAATATCATACCAATCCAATGAGGTAATACAAGTGAACATGTCCTGTAAAGCATTAAATTCTGCACACCTATGAAGTTTGATATTATTTATTATTTTGCAGGGATTCTAGGACAAATGATTTCTTAACAACATAATTGCTGGTCCCAGAATTGCTATTAGTCTGAATGTGACTTTCAAACATTTCCTCTACTTCAACTATTTCCTCATTTTCCTCTCATCTCATCTGATATGTCTGTTCTGTCTACATTATCCCCCCAAAATCCTACTTCCCTATTCTCCAAATGCCATCTCTCTGCCTACCAGATAAGGAACACTATCTATCTGTGTTCCCTTGTTAATCTATTGACCTTTAAGCACAGTTGTGTTTCATTAAGAGGGCATGTACTTTGAGGCAAACATTTTCCACTGGTTTAATTTTAGCTGTAAGAGAGACACGGGAGGTGTATCACCAAAAGAGGTCACAGACACAGAGGGGGAGAGAAAGACACTCTATAGCACATTCCTCTGGTATCATCTGGTATTTAATTTTCTGCAGCAAAGATCTATGCTGTACTGATTTCATGGAAAATACAGAAAGAGATAAAACAATAGAGCATTTCAGCACTCCTTCCAGGAGGGTACACTGCCAGGGCATTAGGAGCACAAAATAGAAATCAGTTTGAATAGATTATGGTTGAATAGATTGGTTTCACTGGATCCCAGTTACACCAGTTTTTAACTGGGTAACTCTGGGCACATCGAAAGCTTTCTGAACCTCGTTTTCTTTCTCTGTTAGGAAGGAATAACTGTGACTTTCTGGTGTGATTATTATGAGGATTAAATGTTAGTATTACATGTAAAAAGTTCTGGCCTAAAGTGGGTTCTTAATAAATATTATTTACTTATACATTTATAAACAATAAATATTATTTATTTATAAATGTATAGCTCTCAGTGGATACTGGCCATGTGCCTTTACTGAGATACAGAGAGCTCAAAGAAGAGGCACACTATTCATTTGCTGAAGACTTAAGCTATGGTTACATAAAGTCTAAAGAGTACTAGAGTCCAGACTCGCAGGAAAGCAAGATATCCTTCTGTGTATCATCCATGATTGGCAAATATCCAGCCTCTGATTAAACTCAACAAGGGACAGGATGTTCATTAGCTACAAAGCAATTCATTCCTTTTAAGAACACTTCTAACTATTAGAAAGAGCTTGTTTTTTTTTCTTTTTAACATCCTAATTGGAGTATAATTGCTTTACAATGGTGTGTTAGTTTCTGCTGTATAACAAAGTGAATCAGCTATACATATACATATGTCCCCATATCTCCTCCCTCTTGTGTCTCCCTCCCACCCTCCCTATCCCACCCCTCTAGGCGGACACAAAGCAACAAGCTGATCTCCCTGTGCTATGCGGCTGCTTCCCACTAGCTATTTTACAATTGGTAACGTATATATGTCCATGCTACTCTCTCACTTCATCCCAGTTTACCCTTCCCTCTCCCCGTGTCCTCAAGTCCATTCTCTATGTCTACGTCTTTATTGCTGTCCTGCCCCAGAACCATTTTTTTTTTTTACATTCCATATATATGTGTTAGCATACAGTATTTGTTTTTCTCTTTCTGACTTACTTCACTCTGTATGGCAATCTCTAGGTCCATCCACCTCACTACAAATAACTCAATTTCGTTCCCTTTTATGGCTGAGTAATATTCCATTGTATATATGTGCCACATCTTCTTTATCCATTCATCTGTCGATGGACATGTAGGTTGCTTCCACATCCTGGCTATTGTAAATAGAGCTGCAACGTACACTGGTACATGACTCTTTTTGAATGATGGTTTTCTCAGGGTATATGCCCAGTAGTGGGATTGCTGAGTCGGATGGTACTTCTATTTTTAGTCTTTTGAGGAACCTCCATACAGTTCTCCATAGTGGCTGAACCAATTTACATTCCCACCAACAGTGCAAGAGGGTTCCTTTTTCTCCACAACCTCTCCAGCATTTATTGTTTGTAGATTTTTTGATGATGGCCATTCTGAGTGGTGTGATGTGATACCTCATTGTAGTTTTGATTTGCATTTCTCTAATGATTAGTGATGTTGAGCATCCTTTCATGTGTTTTTGGCAACTGGTATATCTTCTTTGGAGAAATGTCTATTTAGATCTTCTGCCCATTTTTGGACTGGGCTGTTTGTGTTTTTGTTATTGAGTTGCATGAGCTGCTTGTATATTTTGAAGATTAATCCTTTGTCAGTTGCTTTGTCTGCAAATATTTTCTTTCATTCTGTGGGTTGGCTTTTTGTCTTGTTTATGGTTTCCTTTGCTGTGCAAAAGTTTTCTGTTTCATTAGATCCCATTTGTTTATTTTAGTTGTTGTTTCCATTTCTTTAGGAGGTGGGTCAAAAAGGATCTTGCTGTGATTTATGTCATGGAGTGTTCTGCTATGTTTTCCTCTAAGAGTTTTATAGTGTCTGGCCTTACATTTAGGCCTTTAATCCATTTTGAGTTTATTTTTGTATATAGTATTAGGGAGTGTTCTAATTTCATTCTTTTACACGTAGCTGTCCAGTTTTCCCAGCACCACTTATTGAAGAGGCTGTCTTTTCTCCACTGTATATTCTTGCCTCCTTTATCAAAAATAAGGTGACCATATGTGTGTGGGTTTATCTCTGGGCTTTCTATCCTGTTCCATTGATCTATATTTCTGTTTTTGTGCCAGTACCATACTTTCTTGATTACTGTAGCTTTGTAGTATAGTCTGAAGTCTGGGAGCCTGATTCCTGCAGCTCCGTTTTTCTCTCTCAAGATTGCTTTGGCTATTGGGGGTTTTTTTTGTTTCCATACAAATGGTGAAATTTTTTGTTCTAGTTCTGTGAAAAATGCCATTGGTAGTTTGATAGGGATTGCATTGAATCTGTAGATTGCTTTGGGTAGTATAGTCATTTTCACAATGTTGATTCTTCCAATCCAAGAACGTGGTATATCTTTCCATCTGTTTGTATCATTTTTAATTTCTTTCATCAGTGTTGTATAGTTTTCTGCCTACAGGTCTTTTGTCCCTTTAGGTAGGTTTATTCCTAGGTATTTTATTCTTTTTGTTGTAATGGTAAATGGGAGTGTTTCCTTAATTTCCCTTTCAGATTTTTCATCGTTAATGTATAGGAATGCAAGAGATTTCTGTGCATTAATTTTGTATACTGCAACTTTACCAAATTCATTGATTAGCTCTAGTAGTTTTCTGGTAGCATCTTTAGGATCATCTATGCATAGTATCCCGTCATCTGCAAACAGTGACAGTTTTAATTCTTTTTTACTGATTTGGATTCCTTTTATTTCTTTTTCTTCTCTAACTGCTGTGGCTAAAACTTCCAAAACTATGTTGAATAATAGTGTTGAGAGTGGGCAACCTTGTCTTGTTCCTGATCTTGGTGGAAATAGATTCAGTTTTTCACCGTTGAGAACAATGTTGGCTTTGGGTTTGTCATCAATGGCCTTTATCTTATCAAAGAACCAGCTTTTGGTTTTATTGATTTTTGCTATCATTTCCTTCATTTCTTTTTCATTTATTTCTGGTCTCATATTTCTGATTTCTTTCCTCCTTCTAACTTTGGGGATTTTTTGCTCTTCTTTCTCTAATTGCTTTAGGTGCAAGGTTAGCTTGTTTATTTGAGATGTTTCCTGTTTCTTAAGGTAGGATTATATTGCTATAAACTTCCCTCTTAGAACTACTTTTGCTGCATCCCATAGGTTTTGGGTTGTCGTGTTTTCATTCTCATTTGTTTCTAGATATTTTTTGATTTCCTCTTTGATTTCTTCAGTGATCTCTTGGTTATTTAGTACTGTATTGTTTAGCCTTCATGTGCTTGTATTTTTTATAGATTTTTTTCCTGTAATTGATATCTAGTCTCATAGCATTGTGGTCAGAAAAGATACTTGATATGATTTCAATTTTCTTAAATTTGCCAAGGCTTCATCTGTGACCCAAGATATGATCTACCCTGGAGAATGTTCCATGAGCACTTGAGAAGAAAGTGTAATCTGCTCTTTTTGGATGGAATGTCCTATAAGTATCAGTTAAGTCCATCTTGTTTAATGTATCATTTAAAGCTTGTGTTTCCTTATTTATTTTCATTTTGGATGATCTGTCCATTGGTGAAAGTGGGGTGTTAAAGTCTCCTACTATGATTGTGCTACTGTCGATTTTCCCTTTTATGGCTCTTAGCATTTGCTGTATGTATTGAGGTGCTCCTTTGCTGGGTGCATAAATATTTATAATTGTTATGTCTTCTTCTTGGATTTTTCCCTTGATCATTATGTAGTGTCCTTCTTTGTCTCTTTTTTTTTTTTTTTTTTGTGGTACACAGGCCTCTCCCTGTTGTGGCCTCTCCTGTTGCGGAGCACAGGCTCCGTACGTGCAAGCTCAGCGGCCATGGCTCACGGGCCCAGCTGCTCTGCAGCATATGGGATCTTCCTGGACCGGGACATGAACCCGTGTCCCCTGCATTGGCAGGCGGACTCTCAACCACTGCGCCACCAGGGAAGCCCTTTCTTTGTCTCTTATAATAGTCTTTATTTTAAAGTCTATTTTGTCTGATATGAGAATTGCTACTCCAGCTTTCTTTTGATTTCCATTTGCATGGAATATCTTTTTCCATGCCCTCACTTTCAGTCTGTACGTGTCCCTAGGTCTGAAATGGGTGTCTTGTAGACAGCATATAAACGGGTCTTGTTTTTGTATCCATTCAGCCAGTTCATGTCTTTTGGTTGGAGCATTTAATCCATTTACATTTAAGGTAATTATCAATATGTATGTTCCTATTTTCATTTTCTTAATTGTTTTGGGTTTGTTATTGTAAGTCTTTTCCTTCTCTTGTGTTTCCTGCCTAGAGAAGTTCCTTTAGCATTTTTTGTAGAGCTGGTTTGGTGGTGCTGAATTCTCTTAACTTTTACTTATCTGTAAAGGTTTAATTTTTCCATCAAATCTGAATGAGATTCTTGCTGGGTAGAGTAATCTTGGTTGTAGGTTTTTCCCTTTCATCACTTTAAATATGTCCTGCCAGTCCCTTCTGGCTTGCAGAGTTTCCTGCTGAAAGATCAGCTGTTAACCTTATGGGGATTCCCTTGTATGTTAATTGTTGCTTTTCCCTTGCTGCTTTTAATATTTTTTCTTTGTACTTAATTTCTGATAGTTTGAGTAATATGTGTCTTGGCATGTTTCTCCTTGGATTTGTCCTTTATGGACTCTCTGTGCTTCCTGGACTTGATTGATTATTTCCTTTCCCATATTAGGGAAGTTTTCACCTATAATCTCTTCAGATATTTTCTCAGTCCTTTTTTTTTTCCCTCTTCTTCTTCTGGGACCCCTATAATTCGAATGTTGGTGCGTTTAATGTTGTCCCAGAGGTCTCTGAGATTGTCGTCAATTCTTTTCATTCTTTTTTCTTTATTCATCTCTGTGGTAGTTATTTCCACTATTTTATCTTCCAGGTCACTTATCCGTTCTTCTGCCTCAGTTATTCTGCTATTGATTCCGTCTAGAGAATTTTAAATTTCATTTATTGTGTTGTTCATCATTGTTTGTTTGCTCTTTAGTTCTTCTAGGTCCTTGTTAAACGTTTCCTGTATTTTCTCCATTCTGTTTCCAAGATTTTGGATCATCTTTACTCTCATTACTCTGCATTCTTTTTCAGGTAGACTGCCTAGTTCCTCTTCATTTGTTTGGTCTGTTGGGTTTTTACCTTGCTCCTTCATCTGCTGCATATTTCTTTCTCTTCTCATTTTGCTTAACTTTCTGTGTTTGGGGTCTCCTTTTTGCAGGCTGCAGGTTAGTAGTTCCCATGGTTTTTGGTGTTTGCTCCCAGTGGGTAAGGTTGGTTCAGTGGGTTGTGTAGGTTTCCTGGTGGAGGGGACTGTTGCCTGTGTTCTAGTGGATGAGGCTGGATCTTGTCTTTCTGGTGGGCAGGACCACGTCTGGTGGTGTGTTTTGGGGTGTCTGTGAACTTATTATGATTTTAGGAAGCCTCTCTGCTAATGGGTGGGGTTGTGTTCCTGTCTTGCTAGTTGTTTGGCATAGGGTGTCCAACACTGTAGCTTGCTGGGCGTTGAGTGGAGCTGCATCTTAGCATTGAGAAGATCTCTGGGAGAGCTTTTGCCACTTGCTATTACTTGGGGCCGGGAGGTCTCTGGTGGACCAGTTGTCCTTGAACTCGGCTCTCCCACCTCAGAGGCTCAGGCCTGACACCCAGCCAGAGCACCAAGACTCTGTCAGCCATACGGCTCTTTTGGGAAGTCTGAGGTATTCTGCCAGCATTCAGTAGATGTTCTGTAGGGGTTGTTCCACATGTAGATGTAGTTTTGATGTATTTGTGGGGAGGAAGGTGATCTCCATATCTTACTCCTCTGCCATCTTGAAGGCGCCCCTCAGAATGAGCTTGCTTATACTTCATTGAAATCCACCTTTTCATAAATTCCAGCCATTAATCCTATGTCTTCCTATTACAATATTAAAGATGAAGGTGGATCATCATTATTTCATGAAACACCTATGAAAAAAACAAAGACAAGATCATGCCAGATTTAAGTCTTCTCTTTATTTCTTGATTCTCTTATGATATAATTTGGAACCCTTTACTGGCCTAGTTTACTCTAGTTTTTCATGTATTGTCTTGTTTTTAATGTATAGGAACCAGGTTTGAACACAGTGGTATATGTGTGGCCAAATACAATGAGTCTCTTTTCTTTTTTAATTAGCATGTGGTGCATTTATAAATGTAATCTTAAGTTTGCAGTTTATGTTTACCTTCCACTAGGAGCAACACATGCTTTTATTCAAACCAGGACACTTTTGAGCATGGAAGATGTGCTTTTAGCAATTACACTTGGAAAACAGACATTAACTGGAATTATTAAGACTAACAAGGACAGGTCATCTTCCTACAGCAAAAGTGTCCTCCCCTTCTGTTCTATTCTCTCTCCCTTTCTCTCTTGTATTTCTCACCTAAATGGTCTCTTCTCTGGTTTATTCTGGTAGTTCATGGAAGTTTATGAAATTCAACTACATAAGTCTTGTTCTATTATACTGTATATACTCTAACGTCTTCTAACAGATATGCTTTTGGTACATACAGTGTTCATTGCTCTATTTCACATCTCATTAACACACCAGGTTTGTGTAATCTCTTTTGGAAAAATGTCAAGCTTCCTTTCCTATAGCCTTCTCTGTACATTAGAATACTATAACCATCTGAGACTGTTAAAATTACCCTGGTGTTTATACTTTTCTCTTGAATTAATGCTTCCCATATATATCTGCTGCTTTTGAGTATTCCCAGCTTCATCAGTTTATCTGAGTAATTCTCTCTTAAATTTCAGGTTGATACTTTCCAATCACATCATCGAGTCTACAAATAATTATATCAAATTGCATTTGTTTAATACTTTATACATTGCAAAATTGATTTCATATTTGCATTTGAGTGTTCCAACAACTCTTGAGCAAGGCTGAAAAAGTATAATTATCTCGTCTTTACAGAGAAAGAGATGAATGACTTAAATTCAAATCTTTAGTTTCTATTCTGGTGTTCTTTCAACTATACCATAATGTTTTCTTCTTTCTTATCATTCAATAAATACCTCTGCCTTTTTGCCCATTTTCATGTGCTGAGTGTAAGAAAACAAGTAGTTATTCAACATCATCTAAATACTTTCTTTTCCTAAGCCGTGAGACTCAACTTGAAGAAAATTTGCAAATAGTACATATGTCTCTATGTTTTTATCCTTCTCCCCGTGGAATAAAAATTACTAGATATAGATTCTGTCTCTCCCCATATATTTTTGCCTTATTTTTTAGTTCATGTGAATAAGCAAAATTGGTAGAAGTTGGTGGGTTCAGGAAATATAAGCAAGTTCTCTATGAGATGCTACACATTGTTGTACTTCTATGTTATTGGTCTGTCAAATGGACACATGAACAACTTTAAACTTTTCTAAGGGATACCCGTCACTACCAGACAATGGACACACCTCATCTTATTTCAAGCATATCCTGTACTTGGAAAGCCTGCTACTTATTTCTTTAGAAGATCCTGATTCACCTTATTTGGAAAGGTCGTCATGTCTGAAACGTGGATCCCACGATGCAGTTTTTCTCTTCCTCTTTGTTACATTATTTTGTTCTGCAGAGTACTGAAGTTAGGTTCACTCCCTTTAGCTCACTCTTTTGTCTTTACTTCTGCTTTCTTAGTAGCAACCCTTCATACTTCCCAATATGTCAAAAATAGAAACTTACCCCTTAAGCATTTTTATCTCTTCACTAGCAGGTATTTTATCTATGGTACGAGTTATAATGTAACTCCTCCCCTTCCTTCCTGCTGGCCTTTAAGACTAGATGTTTGTAATGAGGATGAGTAGTGGAGACAACTCCGGCCCCATCAAAGGAGACTTTTAATCTGAATGTTCTAAGTCTTTTTCTTACTCAGACTTCCTTTTCTGCCACTGTTCAATTCTGGTCTTTTGGCAAGATTTGAACCCCAGGAAGAGAAGTATTATCACATTATCTCAGGCATCATACATCCTGATTACTCTTTATATGGCTCCAAGACCAATTCTGATCCACAAAAAGTGAAGAGTGTGTCTGTGGATCAAGAGTCCAAATCCCAACCCTTACAAATTAGCCACATGACCTTGGGCTTGCCACTTGGTCCTTCTTCACCTATTTAACGTGAAGGGGTTGAACTAGCTGCTCCCCAATGTTTTCTCCTACTTTGACATTAGCTTATTCAGACCATGAATAAGGTATTTCATATGTGGCTTTGAGTATCACACAGTGGTCCTCTCCTTGGTTGGGAGTGATGGGCTTGATGACCAGGAGGTGGTAATTGACGCTCAGTAGTGTTGCTTATAAGAGAATGATTTACTTCTTTTCACCTCCTAACAACTGCTCATCGTTCATTTTGTCTTAACATTCATTTCACGTATTTCTTTCTAGAGTATTAAATGCATAGAAAAATCACTTTACTTGAAGAGATTTTTTTTAAGCTTTCACATTCATAATTCATCATTGAGATTCTGGAACTTTAGAAGATTTGTGGACTCTAATATTCTATGCTCTTCAGAGTTTGTGAATATATTTGTCCATGATAGAGTCTGGGTACCTGCAGATAAGAAGTACACATCTCTCAAAGGTAAAAGTCTCTATCTACTTTTAGGTGGTTTCTGTCTCCTATTTATCACAAGTTTTTTCCCCAGGTGCCCAGTATTTCCTAGGGTCCAATATTTCACAAGCCTTGTGGCATTGCTGTGAGATGGGTAACAAACCAATTTATATTTTATAGATACTAAAACTGAGGCACAGAGAAAGTATGTGATCTGTTCCAGCACTCCAGCAGCTCAGCAAGGAATGGCAGAATAAAGATCAAGAAAAGAAATAACCTAATTCCTCTGTGATTCTCTTTTGCTGAGCATCAGAGCACCACAGGGCTGACAGAATCTCTGAGAAACTATCAGCCTACTACCCTCTTTGTAGGGAAGCCTATCTGTGAGTTTCTTCAGTAGAGATGGCAAGCTCCTGACTATAATCTATACCAATGCTTAACATTCTTCATTACTAGAATGTTCTTCCTCAGACTTTGCCATCATCCACACCATATGCTGGCACTTATCATGTCATGCCTCGAGCCCTGTAACAGCCTTCTGACTAGGCTGTTACAGTAATTCCTCTCCTCCACTCCCCCTTTCCACCCACCTCACCCAGTTTATCCTGCATTCTGTGTCCAGTGATCTTCCTTAGGGCACTATTTCATGGCACCACTTGAGTGTGTAAAGGCTTCCGGTTTCCCAACACATTGGGTCTATGATTCTCTGCCTGCCATTCAAGGCCATCCACAGTTGAACTCTGCTCCATCCATTATTCAATCATCATTTTCCTATCATATCCCCAGTCCAGATATGCGGATCTCTTTTATTCTTTCCTCAGGATGTCATGTTGCTTTTAAATCTTAGTCTTCTCGTGCCCTCCTTGAAGCCTGTGTTGACTGCTCTAGCTGTGGTAATCTCTTTGCTGTTTTAACACTAATTGTCCTTGTGGGTAGTGTTATCTACAGTCATTCTCTCATTGTATTTGTGTGTCACTTTAGTCCATGTGGACCATTAAGCGTCCTAGAGTGCAGGGACTGTGTCTTCTTTTTGTCTTACAATAGTACAAAGCACAATAAATGAAGATCATAAAACAACGTTCTCAATAAGTACTAGTTGACTCTTTGAAATTCAGGGAATTGGATTTGTCAGTTATATGTGTGTGTGTATGCACGTGTGTTTGTGTGTGTGTGTATTTATGAGTGGACTTTTTACTTTTGAAACAGAAATAGAGTTACAAGTGTAGAAAACAAACTTACGGTTACTGGGGGTAAGGGAGGGGGGATAAATTGGGAGATTGGGATAGACATATACACACTACTATATATAAAATAGATAACTAGTAAGGACCAACTGTATAGCACAGGAAACTCTACTCAATACTACTCTGTAATGGCCTATATGGGAAAAGAATCTAAAGGAGTGTGGATATATGTATATGTACAACTGATTCACTTTGCCGTACACCTGAAACTAACACAACATTGTAAATCAACTATACGCCAATAAATTTTTTTAAAAGGTCATAGATAAAAAGAAAAGTATATTTAGTTTTTTGGATTTTTTTGAGTATAATTTATCCTCAATTATCACCTGAATTTCAGATGCCTTCCAGAGTCCTCCTTCCTTTAACTGGAAGTTGCTTTGCTGCGTATGAGCAATATCTTCCTTGTTGAAGTGGTGTGGCATTTGCTTTCCATTCTGATTTCCCTATCATGCTCTGAGCATCCCAACCCTTGCCTTTCATTCTCTACAATACAAGACTAAATCTCAAATTTGGGTATTGTATGAACTGGCATATGACCAAGGTTCATATTTTATAAGCAGCTGGAATTCATTGAAAATATTGACATAATAATATAAACTTTCTTTTTCTTAATTTTGAAGGCAGATAAAGTATGAACAGACCTTACCACAGAGGAAAATTAAGCAGTCTTCATTTTGTGAATATTGGTTTAATCTAGAAGTTATGTAATATTTAAAATGTCTCAATTTTAACATATGAGTGTTTCTTCTGATTCCATGGGGTTGTGTTTAGAAATTCTGGAAGTTTTATTACATAAAAAATTATAAAACCTCATACATAGGCCCTTTTGAGTCTGAATTAGAGGATTCTGTTCATCCAGTGTAGCAGTCTACCCAGCAAAAATTCATTCTTTCTTGGCATCTGCCCAAAACTTGTTTATGCTCTTTGAGAGGATAATTGTTGTAAAGCTCTGATTCTTTAATGTTTTCTTCTTATGCTAGATTGAAACAACTCACAGTAATTTCCACCCATTGCTTCTGTACTCTAAGGAGCACTGTCCAGTAGAACTGTTTTTCCATGATTAAAGTGTTCTCTATCTGCACTGCCCAATATGGTAGCCACTAGCCACATATGGCTTTGAGTATAGCAACTTGAGGAACTGAATTTTAAATCTATTTAATTTTACTTAATTTAAATTTAAACTTAAATAATCACGTGTGGCTAATGGCTACTGCATTGAACAACACAACTCTAGCATTTTGCAGAATGAGCCAGCCATCCCTTTCACATGCCAATTCTCCAAAACTTTTGAGAGGATTTGATCTGTGTATATTCTTTTTAGGACATTCTTTGTTTCCTCATTAATAGGTTTGCACTTTAGAACGTATTTTGTTGCTGCTGCTGTGGCTGCTGTTGTTAAAATCCTCTATTTTTTCTGAAGTCCCTTCTAACTCACAGATTCTGTGATTGTTTCTAGATGTTCCCTGGAGTTGTTTAGCAATTGCAGTCTTGATATATATAAAGCACTCTGAATTCACTGAAAGAAACAGATTGACATATAAATTGCTGAATTTGGAGGCATTTGAAGACATAGGGGACATAAGACTTAAACAAATGTTCTCAACTAGAGACAGTAGTGCCCCACTGGGGACATGTGGCCATGTCTGGAGGTTTGTTTTGATTGTCACGACTTGGGGGAGGGGCTTCTGGTAGCCAGTGGATACAGGATGGGGGTGTTGCTAAATTTGCACAGGACAAAGCCCCTGCAACAAAGAACTATGCAGCCCCAAATGTCCATAGTGCTGAGGTTGAGAAAGTCTGATTTACACAATCATTTAAGGAAGAGGTATCATTTATTTAGACACATAAAGACGTCATTCATTTGAAAAGAAGGAGAGATTATTACACAAAACTGCTTGGGAAGGTACTAAGTTTGTAAAGTTTTATAACTTTATAAATGCACATTTGCCTCTGAATTCTCTCTTCCATATCGAGGGCCCTATGGAGTCAGTGAGAACAGTGATAAATTTGTTAATCTAAGAACATTTTACTAAGTTCTTTCCTTCTTCTTTCTTTTCCCTCTGAAGCTCTCATTGTGCATCTTGTTATTACCATTGTCAGACAGTCCTAATTTTAGTCCTCATCTATGTTTTCGTTTTCATGAGCACTATCTGTATTAGAACAAAGCCGCTGTTCAAATGAGTCCAGGTGTAAATGACATGATATTGTGAAGTCAACTTCTTCAGATGATATTTGATGGGACTCCTCTTTCCTTGGTAGTATTTTATTTGGTAGTGTGAGGCCAGTTAATCTTTCTCCTTCATCTAGAGGCAGGAAATAATTAATACAACCTGGGGGGAGAGCCTGGTGAGCTGGTCAGTATGAAGTCTGACACCTAGTGAAATGTGCTTCATTTTCCGGTTTCAGCCCTAGCGTGAAATTTCCCGAGGTTCAGAGAAAGGTTCATCAAATCTTGGCAAATCTTTCCGTAAACTGGGTAGTGTCAGATTCCAAAAGAAATGTGAAAGTTTTACCTGGCTTCAAATTTCTAGTGTTAAAAGTTTCAGCAGTCCAAGCAAGAAGGTTCCTTGCAATGTCAAGAAAAATCCCAGTTTCTTATTTTGGATAACTAATTGGAAGGGACAATTGATTGAGAATAAAATCTCCAGGGAGACACATTTCATAGCAACCTATCCAGCCTCATTCAGATCACGCAGTAGTTTTCAATGGACCTGGATGCTACCATGGCACCAACAAATTCACATTGTTCATTATCACATCGTATCATAAGTTTCCCACATTCAAAGCCAAGCTAAGGAGAAAATATTCTCCCAGAGGGTTTTTCAAACTTCACGTGAAAGGAGAATGCATGGGACATTTCCTATCAAGTTCCAAAGAGTAGAAAAGAATGTATAATGATAAGAATCAAGAGAAAATCCCTAAAATATTGTTCATGAATTAAGTTCTAGCAGGCTGTGAAGGTGAACAGAGAGGTCACATTGCCAAGTTCTAATAGTAGTTCTGGACTCTGAAATAAAAATGTAGAAAACCTTGTCCTGATTTGAGTAGATTCAAGATCTGATATACTGCATGCATTCTTTATTTATTTATTTTATTGAAGTATAGTTAATTTACAATGTTGTGTTAGTTCCTGCACGCAGTTTAAAAATCTCCTTGCAGAACCTTCATACATCCACTTAGTACCAAAGGGCTGCCTTGCCCAGTTCCCAGGGGGCTCTAGGCAAGCTGATTGCAGCCCTGCTAAGTCAGGGAAGGGAAGCTGCCTTTCTAGCGTGTTGCTCCTTTTAAAGGAGCTATATCCTGCCAGGGCCTTGGAATCATTACAGCCTCATGATAAAATTTCTGGCAATTTAATTAACACAAAGACATTTGAATAGTTTCTAGTGTTTTGTAATCTCCTTCTGTCTGAATACCATATAACCAAGGACATTCAAATGGAACAGAATTAGCCTACTTTAAGGACACCTGAAACAAAATCATACATGCTGAAGTTATTTAATCATTGGGGCTGAGAAATGGATGTGGTTAAGATGATGAACAGACTTTCTCCATAGTGCTTTTGATTGAAGGGAGTGCTCCTATAGAGATATTGATCTCTGGGATAAATAAAAACACTGGGGATTAAAGTCACATTGATTATCACTAACTACGCCTCCTTTTTCATTGAAAACAATACAGGGTCCATCAAATCAGGTCTATAGCCACAAATCAAAGGCCATTTTTCCATGTCCAAACATGGGGAAAAAATGTTGTTACCAAATCTATCTTTTCAATCACTCCCATAACATAGGTAGCAACTGCTGTCAGCAGTGACACGGGCTAACATGAAGAGTGATGATAGGTTATTCTTTCTCGGTCTCTTTGGTGATCAAGCACGTGGCAATTGTGATTGATTGCTGTCTCATAGTGGATTTTTTTTTTTTTGAGAGCTATGTTCTAAAAGATTTCCTAAGGCCGAATCTAAAATAGCATAGTGAACAAAATTATAAATTTACCCCAATAATTGATGCTAAAAACTAATTTTCAAAATATTCCTGAAGAAATCATATCTTTTGAATCAGTTTACTAGGAAATTGTTCTAATTGTTCCAACAAAAGTACTGCTCTTAAAAATAATCTGGGGTGTTCTGTTTTGATTAGTGGTAAATGGGGTTTAAGACCTGGCAAAATTCAAATCCATTCGGCAATGCCTTGGCCTCAATATCTTTCTTTGAAATGAAAGCAAGCTGTGAGTCAGGGCTTGCACTGATCTGTAACACAAACACTAGGATTGGCTCCCAGCAAACAATGATGGTTTCCTTTGGCTACATGCAGACATGTGGTGGCCCATTTGGGTGAACCAATTTTTTTTCTTTTTTTTTTTTTTTTGCGGTACGCGGCCCTCTCACTGTTGTGCCCTCTCCCGTTGCGGAGCACAGGCTCCGGACCTGCAGGCTCAGCGGCCATGGCTAACGGGCCCAGCCGCTTCACGGCATATGGGATCTTCCCAGACCAGGGCACAAACCCGTGTCCCCTGCATTGGCAGGCAGACTCTCAACCACTGCGCCACCAGGGAAGCCCTGAACCAATTCTTTGACTTGAGAAAAGAGAGTCCACTTGTAGGGGTCCAGGAAGAGCTGAGTCATGGCAGCATAGGAATGAGTGAGGGGACAAAGTTTGCATCACAATAGGATTTTCTCTAACTCCAGGCCCCTGACCCAGTACAAAGAAGGATGCCCTTCTCTCCAGAAAGTCAGAGAGCAGCAAAACTCTGTATTTTCCTGAAGGGGACAATTTAGTATCCTGCTAAGCTGAGAGTAAAATAAACCTGCCAATCCCACTGACATTGGACTAAAGAATTGCTCAGGGAAATTAATGGAAGGCTTTAAAAAACTAAGTGGAAAGAAAATTCTGCACCAAGGGGGAGGCAGTCAAATTTATGGCAGTAGAAAGTACTTTAATCAACTTGTAAAGCTGTATTTTAAAAAGATTGGATAATTTTATGATCAATAACAATATTTGTAAGCCTGTATGCTAAAATGGGGAAAGCAAATCTCATGCTTCAAAGCCTAAGCTAGTTGCTGCAGGTATCTAGAAGGAATGTTTCCATTACACACATCATTATAAAGCAACCCAGGCAAATTACCGTCTATTTCTGCTTTTCACGTGAAGCATGAGGAATCGGTCACTGCAAGTGGCCTAAGACTAAGTTAAATGTCTGATACAGAGATTGTCTGGGCTCTTCTCCCATTAACTATTAAAGAACAGACATCCTGGGGCTGGGTGGGTCTGGGTGGGGCTCGAATGGGGAAGGCAGAATGTAATGAGGAGTTGGTTTCTCCACATCTGAGTAATTTGAAGCTGACAACTATTTCCATTACCCGTTGGTAAAAGAGTGAGAGGAGAAAGGCAAGTGCCAAAGAGTGATGTCAGCTAAATGCCGGTGGTTTAACCAAGTGACACAGAGCCCAGGGGCTCATTCTGTTTTCTATACATATTGGTGTGAGCAGACAACCCAGTAAAATCCCCATCGTCTCTGTGTGTAATGCCAGTTTTTTTTTTTTTTGCCAGTGGAATTACTGAGTTTACTTTAAGAATCACTTATAAAAATGTTGGAGGAAATTTAATAAAAGGGTTAAATGGGTTCAACATTACAAATAACAGGAATAGTAGTTGTACCCTTGAAGACATCAGTCTAAGCAGGTCCATTTGGTGCCCACTTCTGAGAAACTTCATTATTGAAGAGTCCAAAGAACATTACTATAAAGGAGTTGAGCTCATCAGGGTATATCATAGGCATCAAGGACAGCACAGTACTGAGGTGGAATGTCATATCATTATTGCTTCCTACTTTAGACTAATTGTAGGAAAAGGCTGTCTGGTTTATAGAATAGTTTTACAAAGTGTAGTTGAATTACTTTTAGGCAGGCTGATACTATCATCATATAACCCAAGGTGTCAGCTCCTTCATCCTTCAAGTGATGAGGTTATAAGTAACTAAACTCTGATTCCCAGCCAATGATTTCTTATCTATTAAAAGTCTCTTGTAATTTGAAGGATGTTGACTACCGAATGATGTCCAGTCAGCACCAATGTATCAGCCATTTAAAATTAATCAATAACCACTGGAAGGACAAATAGAGGCTTCTAATATATTCAGTTGAGATTACTATAGAAAAAAAAAAGATAGAAATTGGATGCTTTCTTTAGCTAACTGAACCATGGCTAAATAAAAATACATGATCACTATCATGCTTCTTAATATACAATTCTCTCGTTGCTGTCTTGAGACACTTAAAAAATACCAGCCTGGAACCCACTGTTCCCAGCAGCATTACCCAGTGTCATGCCTCGGTGGAGAAAGAGTGAAGTAGGTTTTGTCTCTGGCATGAAGAACGTTGGTAAGTGCTTATGTTACAGGTGAGCTGTGTGTCAGTGCAAGTGTTGCCTTAACGTCTCTCACCTGAAAACTGGAAATCCTCAGTAGTCATTCCCATCCATCTCATGCTGAGTTTTACATTAATAAGGTAATGCTTTTAAGTTCTCTGAGGTTTCAGGGAGAAAGGCATATGGGAGAAGAGCTGTTATTATTTCCGAGACCACCTGTCTCGAGCCAGCTTAAAGGCTGAGGGTCCCGCGATGGCACTGTAATAGCAGCTCTAATAACATGCAGGAACAGCACACCTCAAGTGAGGCACTCCAAGGGCATTATACACATTTATTCATTAAACCTGAACACACCCCGGAGATAGGTTAACTGCTATGATACCTCCTTATGCCAAAGTAAACGAAAACAAAGAAGGGGAAGCAAGTTAGTCAAGACAGTATGATGAAACTGTGGTAAAACTGGAGTGAAGCTGGTGTCCTGCTCCCTAGGGATTCGGTGAAAAGCCTGGCCTCATTCAGCATGAGTGTATGCCTGTATGGATATGTTTATTTAATTTTATACCATCTTGTTCTAGAAATAACTGGAGAACACATTTTTAAAACAGCTATATAACATAACTTGAAAATAAGTATTTGGAGAAAAAGACCCAAGGAAAATAAGGATATGAAAATGAGATGAAACTAGGATGAGGTACAGTTTGTAAATATTTGATGTGAACAATGCTTAACAAGTGATTTTGTTACAAATAAATGGAAATGCAAAGCTTCAGTTTCCCTTTTCACGTGCCTTGGGAAGGAAATTTTTTGTGCCCTGGGAAGGAAAGGGCTACAGAAAGCATTAAAGATTTGTAAAACTAAACTTCAAGCCAGATGCTGAGTGGTAAATCAGAATAGTACCATTAGGGGCCAATAGACTCGAATCTAGTGGTACCTTTTCTAAAGGGTAGATGTAAGAAGTGGATGACATTTTCCCACCATCTGGAGATGTGAACATCAGAGACAGTGAGATAAACTAAGAGGAACCTTGGCAGCAGAAACTTAATGCTCTATTCCCAATAGAGAGTTTGGAAGATGTGCGTGAATTGGTACCACAAATGGGGCAGTGACTCATGACCTGGGCAGAGTCTGTAGGCACAGAGGTCCTTTGCAACAGCATGGACAGCAGCCCATAGGCAAACCTGGTGCCAACAGCACTGTGCTGCCTCCACGTGTGAGGGCTACATCAGCACAGGTGAGCAAAGTGTCAACCTGAGTGAGGACAACAGAGTAGCAACATGTGTGAAATGCCCCCTCGAAACCCCACCTTCAAGGTGTCATCTCCACCTTGGGAGCCCCAGACACAGAGGAAAGGCAAGTACTGATGAGGGTCTTGGTGTTTGATAAGCGTAGCTATTATTCTGGCAGGAGGAAATAGAATTGACTTGCGTTATCTGAATGCAATGGAACATCCAATTAGAAAACTTTTTTTCTAAGACTTTAAAGAGACAAAATATATTTTCATTGGACTAGCATGGCTTAAGTGTAATGCTTTCTTGGGATAGTCAACTTCTATAGCTTTCCTTTAGTCACAGCACTATCATATCAATAGTTTTTGTTCGTGTGTGTTTTCCTGTGGTTTCTTGAGGTCTTCATCCAGTACATGAAGGCAAAGTTTTGCACGTGGTGTGACAGTCACTGATGGGACTTGGCTATCAGGTGGAGATTTCAGGTCCCTTAGTTCCTAGAGAAGATCAGCTTTAAGCCCCATTCCATGCCCTATGGAAGTCCAAAATGATCCTCACTCTTTCTGTACATGCATTAGAGTTTTGTTTTGCAGTTATCCCAGACTCAAGGTTCCTGCCTTCACTGAACAAGTTCTACCACATATACTGTCTCTATTCTGCACCATATCACCAGATGTGAAATTCAGCCTCAGTATTCTCAGAGAACTCCCTGAATGATAAAGAACTTTGGAATCTAGTAAATTTGACCTCTTCTTCTTCTTTTTTTTTTTTTGGATTAGTTTGATTCCCATATCACAAACTATTTCAAGCTGAATGGTGAAAAATCTTACTAACCATTCCTTCATCCATTCTTTCATTTCTTCAACAAGCATTTATTAAGTGCCTCCATTGTGCTAAACACAGTTCAAGGTGCTTGGGGGTTTATCAGTGAATGAGACTGACAAAGATCCCTGCCCTCATGGACACTGAATTACAGCAGATGTTTGAACTGAGCCACTGTATATCCCCAGAGGGTTCTTCCTGGCTGTTCCCTCTGTGATAGGCTCTAATCTCCCCCAATTTTTCTGGCTTTTCTCTCCCACACCTCCCCAGAACAAAAATAAAATCCTTCAATCTTCTCATGCAGATAGTTGAGTTAACTATTATCGTGGTGCCTTGACTCTTTGAACTCAGGTTCTCAGGTTCCCTAAGTGATAGCTAAATCATATAACAAAATATTTTCTTAATCAAAGATAGTTGCTTCCTTAATAGTAATTCTGCCAGAGGAAGAAAGAATTTTTTTTTCAGCTCTGTTATTTGCATATAAACAGTTTAAGTTGTCAGACATTCATTAATAGAAGAAATCTTTTCCTTATAATGTCAATGAGTAGTTTTAAATGTTGCTTAGAGAGCAACTCCTCATCTGTAAGTTATCACTTTCAATCTCCCTACTTCCCCCAGTCCAACCAGGATGGCAGACACATTGCATAAGAACCACTCCAGGGGCTAAAATATGGGGAAAATAAACACTCTGGTTTTATTCCATGTGTTACCACTCAGCACCACTAGTATTCTGTTCATAAATAATTTTAGTAATTTAAAATATATTTCCGTAAATATATTGGTCTTTAATAGGTGGTCCATGGAGAAGCAATCCATCTACTTCCCAATGGCCCTGGTAGTTCACCATTTGAGCCACCAGCAACCTTGGAGTTCATATCCGAGAATGACTAACTCTGCTGTAGATATGTAGGATAAATGAATGTTAAACAGCAATCCTATGTCCACACAGAATGAGCCTTGACTAGAGAATGTGTGTATGAAAATAAACACAAGCATTAAGACAAATCTACCAGAAAAATAAATGATCCAGAAACTGTGGATTTGGGTTGATGGATGTTTTAAAATCCAGCCCTCTTTCAAATAAATAGTTTTACCACCACACAGAAGTGTATAAGATCCCAGGCTTTGAGTCCCAGGAGACAGAGAGAGACAGAGACAGAGAGAGAGAGACAGAGAGAGAAGCCAACAACAAAAAAATCACTTTGCTTTTGAGATAAAAATTCAAGGGAAATTTACTAAATCTAAAAAATATAACTGTCAATATTCCTAGGTAGATTATCACCATTTAAAACTACTCTCCTAAGTGGAAAGGATCACCTAGACTTTATAATCCATAAATACAAGATCCCTCATCAGCCATTCCCTCCTGCGTGCAACTGTCTACAACTGCCAAAACCAACATGGTGTAAGATCTCAGGAAGTGAAAATATCTCAATAAATGAGTTGCTCTTTCTACGTAGAGAAAATTGTGATCTTGGGGGCATTGATTAAGATTTCCCTCCTAAAGTGAGGGTTGTTTGGGGATTGGAGGAGATAACCTTGAAATGAGTTGAGGATTAACTTGAGGGAGGAGGTAGAGGCCCAAAGAGCCATGTAGAGAAAGAAGGTCTTCAATTTCACTCTTCTGCTATTATTATTATTATTTTATCAATTTCATCTTCATAATCACTATAGCCACTTTGACACTCATCTTGTCAGCCATTATAAAAATTTATTTTTAAAAAGAAATAGAGAAGATAGAAGAAAAAAGTTAAAAGAAAGTTAAGGTAATAGAGGTTTACAGAAGAAAATTAAACATAAAAATTGAGAATAAGAGACAAGAGAATAAAGTAGAAGTGGGTATCACAGAAATAAAATTCCAGTAGAATAAAATATTGAGTTAAAATAAACATAAAAGGATGGATCAATAAAATTATAAAGCTATAGATGATTAAAGAATAAGATAAAATACTTAAACCTGTAAAATAAAAAGTTTAAATACAAAAATAGATAAAACTAAGGATTAGTAGGAATTAATCACTAAGTAGGAAAAAATTAAGCCATTGAGACTAAAAATAAAGACGATTTGCGGAAAACATGTTAAAGAAGAAATTAAGAGACCTACCAAAGAAATAAAAGGTCTCTGAGCAGTTAAAAAAATGAGTCTTAAGATGTTCATAAATTTTGTCCTTCTTATGCTAACAAAAGGACAACATCCTTTGTGAGTTAGGAGCTGAGGGAGGAAGGCAGTACCAGGGATGAGTTGCATCTTGGCCATCAGATCAACCCCACAGAGATCCTTCTGTGCTGCACCTGATATGCCAAAAAGTTAGTCCTTTACACAAATAGAGAGCTGAGCACTCCTGAGCTTCCCCTGCCTGATCCTAAGACATGTTATTTTTTTGTCATCCATTAATGTGGTCTCCTCCTTATTTAAGGCAGGGATCCTTAACTCTCATGTACAGAGCTCATAGGCTGCTGGAGTATACATTGATGAACACCAGGGGTAAAAATTCACGCACATCTTCCAAACTCTCTATTGGGAATAGAGCATTAAGTTTCTGCTGCCAAGGTTCCTCTTAGTTTATCTCACTGTCTCTGATGTTCACATCTCCAGATGGTGGGAAAATGTCATCCACTTCTTACATCTACCCTTTAGAAAAGGTACCACTAGATTCGAGTCTATTGGCCCCTAATGGTACATGAGTACCATTACCCCTGGTGTTCATCTACATGAGTAGAAACCATAATAACAACAAATTGTTTTTCTATTAAATCTCCTTTCTATAATTTGTACATTTATCTTAGTGAAAAATATGTTTTTAATGGTTATATGATTAGGTTTTATTCCCCCACCTCAAACAAGATTAGGAAGCATGCATGACGACTATACACAGTAGATACTTTATACTTACATTTTCACCTTGATATCATCTATGAAGTTGTTTCCATCATCATAAATTTTAAAAATATCCTGTCGTCGTGCACATGGACATTGGCCTTCCTTTATATCAGATGATGTCTCTGTTTCCTTCCCTTTCAGGGAGCATCCTTCATTCTTCCTCAGCTACTCCCCACTTCTCCATACATGAGGTCCAGATGGGAGTTCCACCACCCTGCCAGCCTAGCAAAGGTTACTGGTTTTGAGTATGTGACCTCTGCAGGGTCAGTCTGAGAGCCTTACCTCCTAGCTTGCTGATTGGTCCAGAATGTGGCTTATACTTATAATTTGCACTCTTCCCCAGACTCAGGCCCATTGCAGAAAAGAACTTCTTATGCCAGATTTCTTTCATAAGAAATATTTTTTTTTCTCGGAGTTCCCACTATCACCATTTAGGTGCTAGAAAAATCTGAGGACTTTGTCTATGTATGTTTGAACCCCACTCACCAACTCGGAGATTGGTACCCAACCCCCTAGAGGAGCAGGCATTTCAGAGACCTGCCAGGGAAAAGTTGTTGCCTACATTTACCCTCCAGGAATCTAGCTTTTAGTCTGTCTACAAACTCTGTTGAATACACACACGTGCTCTGTAGTAACTGAATTCTGCCGAGGTAGCAAGAAAGTAGCCGTAGAAAATACGTGAACAAATGGATGTGGCTGTGTTCCTATAAAATTGTAATTATAGACACTGAAATTTGAATTTCATAAAACTTTGATATGCCATGAAATATTTTTCTGTTGAACTTTTCTCAACATTTAAAACTGAAAAAAGTTCATTACTAGAGCCATACAAAAGCGGTGGGGGACTGGATTTGATCTGTAAGACATTGTTTTCTTATCACATTAATACAAGATGCACCTGGATTTCAGAGATGTTAGAATGTAGAAATATGTGCATCTTAGATTGAAATGTGATACTTAGCTCAGTACTGCAGAGGGCTAGGTCTTTGGGATTTCCCTCAGTTTTAACATTAAGAATATATTTCTATAACGCTTTGCCATTTAGCCTTTGGCAGTCAACAATGATCACTGCTGAGTATAGAATTTATCCTTTTTGGGAAATAGTGAGAGCCAGGGGGTGAAATGAGGAACTTGAGAAGAAAGTTAGTGAGAGTCAAAGAGTATGGGGTAGTCTCTTGGAATTGGAATGTTTAAGAGAATAATAATACGTACTATTTGTATATCATTTTACAGTCTATAAAATATTTATATATATATTGTTTTATTGAATTGGCACCATTTATCCATGAAGTAACCATGGTAGAAATTAGCTGAAGACCATAAAAATACACATTTAAGTGAATTAGAATTACGTATCTTGTAAGAAATAGACCCTGACCTTGTCTCTTGATTGTGAAATTGTTCTTCCTTATGCAAAAAGCTCATATTCAGTGAGAGTTTCTGAGGGTGAAAGCCAAGCAGACGTGCTTCAATGCACCGGGAAAAAGAGATGAGAAAAAGAGGTAAGATTCAGTGTTCCAGTGCTTTGAATAATTTCCACCACTGAAGCAAATTGAAGGAGGGAGGGTTTTCTCACTCAAGATCACAGTGATAGGGCCACAGTCAGTCTCTTTCTTTTTCCCTGCAATACTGACTTCAGCAGAACCCACTACTACTTAGCCAATTCTAGTCAAAGCTATTTTTAGGACACTGCATGTGCATATCCAAACCAAAGTGTAGCTGGTTCATTAATTAAATTTCAACATTTGACAGTTATCTCTGAATTCACTTCCTAGTTCTGTTTTGCTTCTCTTCCTCATTTAAGCTAAGTAAGCTGATATGGTGAAAATAGCATAGACTTTGGACTCAGGGAGTTGAATCCCAGATGTGCTGTTTATTAGCTTGTGATTCTCAGCAAATTACTGAACGCTACTGAACTCTTTCATTATTCTCATTTTAAAAAAGGAGCAATATTACCCACACTGTAGAAAAGTTATCCATGAGTTAAGACGTATAAAGCTCATAGAAACATGCCTGGTGCAGAGTCATATATATTAGGTATAATCATAAGCATTAAATGAGTGTTACATGTAAAACATCCCCAAAAGCACCTGATACTTGACAGACAATCCCTGAACCACTGAGAAAACAAAATCCTCTCTATGTAGATTCTTCAGATTCATGTTTTTATACCGTTCCAAATGTTGTACCAGGAATTCACTGGAGGTCCAGTGGTTAGGACTCCACGCTTTCACTGCCCGAGGGCCTGAGTTCACTTCCTGGTTAGGGAACTAATATACCACAAGTCACATGGCGCGGCACAGCCAAAAAAAAAAAAAATATTGTACCCCCCTCTCCCAACACAGAGAATGTGACTGAATGACACAATCTTGGCCACTCTAGTCTTCCTTTTTTCAGTTTCTTTACCCTCATTTTCTCATGTTTCCCCTAAGGACTGTGCAGTAGAGAAATCACCCAGCTCATACCTACTCTTTGTCCATTCAATAAGATCTTTTCTTTTTTTTTCTATATATTTCTATTTGTATTAGCCGCTCTCTTAAAGATTGAATATTTGATTAATTGCTTACCCCTCACACACACTTTGATATCTGTAAACCCAATGTTGATTTCTCTGCCCCTCATTTACTGGATCACTCAGCAGTGCTGGACGCTGTTGACATCATCCCGCTTCTTGAAATATTCTTTCTCCTTGCCTTCCACAGCACCTCTGTTTTCATCCTATCTCTTTGCTGGCTCCTCTTTCTCTGTCTAACCATTAAATATTAGATTACCTCAAGGTTCCCCCTAGGTCTTCTCATTTTCTCATCAAAGTTCTTTCAGCAGGTAGTTTGTTTCACTTTTTTCACTTTTAATATTTCTGTTTTCATTTTCCGAATCCTCCCAGTAATCCAAGCTAATAAAATCAGTTTAATCTGTCTCCTCCTTTCTCCTCATTCTAGTCCTTTGCCAGTGTGCCTTTATTACATAATCATGGAATGAGTAAATGATCTAATGTCTCACAAAACAGATTGAATCACACACTTAGAATCTGTATAATTTAGTCCCTACCAATCTCTTCTTCTCTCAAGAATACTACATTGCAAAGATAACGTTCTACTTGTTCTCAGAAAAGCCTATGAGAATAGAGCATCTTCTTAAATGAAGACTTAAATGAATTCTTGGTGAAGAATTTCAAAGAGCTATTACTCAGTGGACATTTCACAGACTCTTATGTCAATAAAAAAGCATCAATTAAATGATAAAGTAGTTCTATCCTTGATTTGGTTTACTCCAAGAAGGAAAAAAGAAAAGGATTTTTTTAAAAAAAGCCCTCTTCTTTATCATTTAGCTATTGCCGTGTTAACAACCAACCAGCAAATCCCTGTGGCATATAACAATAGCACTTAACTTCTCCTGCACCTGTAGGTTGAGGGGGGTTGGCTGAGCTCAGCTGGGCTCTGCTTCTAGCTGGGCTTGTCTGCTTGCTGTGGGCTGGCTTCTGGTTGGCTCCACAAATGCTCATCCTGGGGTCTAGGCTGAGTGTGTATGAGCTACTACTCAGGGAAAGTTCTCCTTTGCATTGGTGTTAGTGCAGGGAGCTAGCCAAAACACATGAAGTCTCTTATCATCCAAGATTGAAACTGGCTCATTGCTGCTTCTGCCCATATCCTGCAGGCCAAAGCAAGTCAGACAGTCCAGGGAACCCACAATCAAAGAGCTGGCAAGTGCTTACCCTCTTTTATAGGAGGAACTATAAAGTTACATGGCAAAAGGCAGGGACAACAGAAAAGGTGAAGAATGGGAATTGCCAATTCAATCAACCATACCCGCTCCCCAATAATGGGATGCTGAATTCATTGCCAACTGAACCAAGTGTTTCATCTTTAGTATGGGATTCACTGTGCTGTTTCCTTTTATCCTTTTCCCCTCTCTCCTCATGGTTATCCTTCAGAGATGACTTTCATGTATCAGGAGACAAAAAAGATACAGACAGGCTTGCCTTCAGCATACATTCCTGGAAATACAACTCAATCAATCAAGACAATGGGTCTTGAAGAGGTAATTGTGTGGTCCCAGACACTCAACATCGTTTATCCTGCTGCTGCAGACCTGGGGTGGGATTCAGATGGAATCATGGACTCAGATGGGGAGAAAAATGAATGGAGAAAGGGGGTTGGATCCTTGCAATAAATGGGGGTAAGGCTTCCTGAGAAGCAGGTGGAGTACACCTAGAAGTTTTGAAGAGGTGTGTAGAGGAGACTGAGTCCCACTTCACTGATTAGGAGCTATAAGGTGAAGCTTATTTTGTCTCCTATAGAATCTGACAGTATTTCACACATAGCTGTCTTTCAATATATGGTGAATTAGAACAATATCTTTGATTTACGACAGTTAATATAAGGATTAATGCAATATGCTGAAAGTAAATTATAACAATGAGGGTCTAATATACATAAATTCTATTCAGTGAACATTTTGGGGGGAGAAATACCATTTTAAGTGAAACTTTTTTGTTTGTTTGTTTTGGCATTGGCAAGCTTAAGCTTTACTGAGAGTTTATGTTATTTTTTAAAGCTATTTTTCATCATTGTCAATTTTGGGAAAATGATATTGAGAGGGACTGTGGTCTAGGGCAGAGAAAGAACCTGACTAGGATCTAAGAGCCTTGTTTTCTCTTCCTGGGCCTGCCCCTGACTTTCAGTGTGACTTGAGTAAGTCATACCACCTCTCGTAGCCTCAATATTTCCATCTGGAAAATGGATATTGTGAAGCATGTGATTACTCTCAGTTTTAGATTTTAAGTAGACTTCACAGGTAGTTATTATAAGATAAATTTTCATGTGAAAACAAGCTAATTTTGGACAGAAATAGAGGGAGAGACATTTTTCCGAGGCAATGGCATATACTTAACAACTTTAGCTTTTATGGCTCACTCTTGGACACAGGCATTTTATGACTTGTAACAGATTAATGGTCCTGCTGGGTTCACTCCTCCTGTAGGTTAAGTTCCTCTTTCCTGAAACACACACCACACCTTAAGTATGCTGAGAAGGTCAGGTGCAAATGCAATGCCTGCAAGAGTAGCTTCGTCATGTATGATGTACGAGGCACTGGGGAGAGCCTTCCTTTTCCAGTACCTTCCCTCTCTCTCTTCACTCTCGCTCCCTGCTGAAAAATGAAAAACAATTATGTCCCTCGCACCATGGAGACAGCAGACAGAAGATAAACAGTGACTGATAAAGGAAAGCAGCTTTATTACAGGGTAAAAGAAACTTTATCATTAATAATAGCAAAGTAGAGAAAAATGGTGATGAATAATTAAGCACAATACAGTCAGGATAACAATAAAAGCCAGTGAATAATGCAGTTTTGTTTGTAATAATATGACTGTTCATCTGGATGAAGTGCCCCATTTTGACTGTTTCCAGCAGAGGTGTAAGCAGAGTGTGGCTTTTCATTTATTTCTCCTAAGAATGCACCTGAGAGAGCTGTGACTCTGCTCTCTCGCCACTTCCTGAGAATTCTCTCTTCACTCCTTTCCTTTCCAATTATATAAAATGCACAGTCACTTTTAGTTTCCTCTGATGTTTCTAGTTTGGGATTAGCACTAACAATGCAATTGAATCCTCAGGAATGTTCTTGTTGTTATAGAAGGTCCAAGGTGTCAGGTGATTTCATGCTGGCTGGCAATCCCTTGGGTATTCAGGTATCTCCCCACACACCTTCCTCCCTTACAGAAATTTACTGGAGCAATAAATCTAGTGCAATCAGGAAAGAAAATTAAATTAGACCATTTTGAATAGAGAGACACTGGCTAAAACACCAGCATGGCAACCTCCATACGTGATCACAAGGCTATTTCACCAGGCTGTTCGTTGTCTTCGGTATTTTTGTGAAGTAGTGAGTATACAGTCTCAGACTGTGAACAGTTTAGCCTGAGAAATCAGTGCCAAGGAGTTACAGCATTTTTAGAGGGTCCAGATTGCTCAGCTGGTTAGAAAGCATAAGTAGGTTATCTGATTCTCCAAGAGCTACAGAGGTGGCAGAGTAAATGATATCTTTTCCCCAGGCGAACAATGCAGCACAGATAATGGAGCTGCCAGCAGAGCCCCTCCTGGTTCTCCCTCCAGACAATGTCTGTCACACCTAAACAGAAATAATAAAAAACTCGGAGACCTCTGAGCACATCAAAGATAAGACTTTTGTGTTTTTGTTTCCGATAGATTTTGTGTGCTTGACTATTATTAACCCAACCCACAAGTGCATGTGATCACTAAAAAAATAACCTCTGTCTTTGTGTTTCAGTCTGTCCTTCCTATCGGCTGGGAAAGAAAGGTGTGCTATCATCTTGCGTAGTAGTTCAGAGATCGGAAGACCCTTAAATTCCAAGGGCCGGTATATATTGGCGTAGATAAAAAGTAGTGGATAGAGTCCATGTGACAAGCCTAAAAGCCCCTCCTGGTTTTCAAGGGAACTTAAATTAGGTTGGAACAAACTGGCCATTTTTCAGGAGGTCAGGTTTACATCACAGACATATAACTGCATAAAATTATAGCTTATGTAAAACTCAAATAAAATTTGTCAAGTCTTCATACAAATGCACTGAATTTAGTGGATGTGATGAACAAAGAGGCTGGGGAATGGGGCCTAAGGCAAAGTTATTTTAACTACCAACATTATGTAAGTATTTTTTAGGTTAAAAAACAAATTCATGTGCAATCTCATTTTCTCCTCCCAACAATCTTACGAGTTAGGTCCCATTATCATTCCCATTTTATGTATGAAGTAAGGTTTGTCTTAATGTGATCTAGTCTAAAGAACCTGAGATTTCCATTCCGAGGACCTTAGGTTTAAACCTGATTTCACCAGTTGCCTTCTCTTGTCAAGTTACTTAACAAGTGGCAGGTGTCCTCTTAAGTGGGGTAATTGTATGTGTCTCATAAGGTAATTGCAAAGATTTCCTGCTTCTCTCTTGTACTAGTTTCCCAGTTGGGAGCACCCAATGTCCTCATGCTTCCACAGCCACACTACCATTACCAAGTTCAAGCTTGGGCTTTTATGATGGTCCCTAAGTGGGACCCCTCCTTGCCTCCTGTCTCAAGCCTCTGTATGTACCCTTCATAAAACTGTCAGAGATAATTTTCCAAAATGGAAATCTGTTATTTTGTTGCCTTAAATCTGCTGACAGCTCCCGATTGTCTACAGAAAAAAAGCCCAAACTCATTAGCATGGCTTGCAAGATTCCAACATCTATTTTGATATAATCCCACCTTCGTCATCTTAGAGCCAGTGCCATTGGTGCCCCTGATCTATGCCCATTTCACATTACCTGTATGTTCTGAATATGGACTGCTCTTTCCTGCCTCTACGTCTTTGGACAGATTGTTCCCTCTGCCAGGAATGCCTATCTCAACTATTTCTTCTTGGTAAACTACTTCTCCATAAAAATTCAACTTAACCATAGTCTCCTGTATAAATGTCCCCAGTCAGTTAGTAGCCGGAGATACCAAATTGTAACACTTAGTTCTTTAGCTCTTCTTTCTTTTCAATTAAAATTAGAAGTTTTTTTTTTTTTTTTTTTTTTTTGTGGTACCGGGCCTCTCACTGTTGTGGCCTCTCCCGTTGCAGAGCACAGGCTCCGGACGCGCAGGCTCAGCGGCCATGGCTCACGGGCCCAGCCGCTCCGCGGCATGTGGGATCTTCCCAGACCGGGTCACGAACCCACGTCCCCCGCATTGGCAGGCGGACTCTCAACCACTGCGCCACCAGGGAAGCCCTAGAAGTTATTTTTATCAGTGATGCATGCACAAGGTTTTTCATTTGTTTGTTTGTTTATGTTTTGGCCATGCCGAGCTGCCATGTGGGATCTTAGTTCCCCAACCAGGGATCGCCAGACCTCCAGGGAAGGCCCTGCACAAGGTTTTCAAAGTCAACTTGTCCTATAAGTCAACTTGTCCTATTGCCCACATCCAGTTCCCACTTCTCAGAAGCTGATACTTGCAAGTTTTTAGTAGTTTCGTCTAGCAACCTCCATACTTGTATATGATATGCTTATGCTATTATTTCTTGATTTTTCAATTTCAGATCTTAACTTCTTATTCTGGATTTCTCCTACAAGAGCCTTCCCTCAGTACCATCCCTCCTCCAATGTTCTCCCCATTCTCTCAATAAAATCAATATTTAGGTTAAACAAGTATTCAATAGTTACATTGTCATGCCTTTGTTAACTACGATTCACAGTATTCTGTGCAGTATACTATGAATATATTTCATTTTCATCCAGCATTTTGTTTACCTAGAAACTAATAAGTGAACATTTCTGTGCACCTACCACTAATTTCTTCCAAAATTCTTCGCTAGAAGTGTCATTAAAACCTATCAGGTGAGCTCTCATTTTTACTTTTTTATGGGAGACATCCTTTCTGGAATCCTCCATCCTGCTTCTTCAGTATGAACCAATTTTTCCCCAGCTCTACGTCTTCCCTGTTGTCCTGGGATGCCCCCTCATCCTCTTGAAGGGACCATTCCTAATCTCTCTTTTTCAGTTTGTCCCCTGTTTGCTGAATCCCAAATGCTCCTTCTCTTGGCTCAAATACATATTTTGGTTGTGGCACCTTTTCTAGTAGGTCACTAAGAAAAGGTACATGAGAGTTACATTTTCTTGAGAATCTGCATGTCTTAAAATACCTTCATACTACTCTCAGACTTATGTGATAGTTCGCTGGGTATAGGATTCTAGGTCAGAAATAATTTTCATTCAGAATGTTGAAGGTATTTTATCTTCCAATGGCATATTTGAGAAAACTGATGGCCCTCTATTTTCTGATTGTCTCTTGTCTGTAATTTGTTTTTGATGTTTGTTTAAAAGTGAACATTTAAAAAAATATGAAAGTTTTTAGAATTTTCACTATATCTCTGGTGATCCAAAATTTCATGACTCCATTCTTTTCTTTCCTTCTCTCCTTCCTTCCTTCCTTCCTTTCTTCCTTCCTTTCTTCTTTTTCTTTCCGACTTTCTTTTTGTTCTACTTTATGGAGCGTCCTCAAATTTGTCTTCTAGTGTGTCTTCCGAATTTTTCTTTCATCATATTTTTATTTTAAATAGCTCTTTTTGTTCTGATTTTTTAAAAGCACTATTTTCTTATTGCATTGATGTAATGTTTTCTTATAATGATACTGATTATATGTTTTATAGTTTTATTTCTTTCTTCCTTGCCTGCACGTCTTCCAAGTTTCTTTATTTTTTAAAATTTATTTTTGTCTGTCTTTCATCAAGTTATCTTTGAATATTTAGTGGACTATTCATATTTATTAATGGAGCCTAAGAAGCTGACTGGAAGCTCTGTATTCATGGGTGGAACTTGTTAAATGCTAGGTTTCCCAGTAGAGTGACAGGGTTGAAATTCTTCATTGGAGGTCCCCAAATGGCAGGCTTTGTAGGGCTTTTGTCCTCAGAGTAATTCTCCCATCTTTTGCATGGCAGGTATGCAAAAAGCCTGAGTGCCATTCCTTCTAGAACTTTGCAAAGGAAGAGACTGGGGTAGTATTCAGAATATTGACTTTCACTTATTCTTTCTTTTACAAATTGAATCCCAGCCTTCATATGGGCCTGGTTTTCTTGCATCTAGGGCTTCTTCTCTTCAGTGTCCCTAGAAAGTAAAATTGTAGTATTCTCCTAGGGGGAGAGAAGGAGCTACCTCTGAGCAGCTAGGGTGCAAGTTTCTCTTTCTTTTAAACATTTTGCCAGTTCTTATAGACTTTTAACTGTGTACTTCACTTTCCTAGTTACTTGATATTGTCCAGACTCTAATGCTCTCCATAATACTAGTGTGACTTTTCACTTCAGTGTTCCCTTCAACTGGGCTGGGGGTTCTGCTATGTCAGTTATTACTCTTCCTTCCTTTCTGGCATCCTTCCTTCTTTTTCTTTTTCTTTTTCTTTTTTTAAAATTTCCTATTGTCTCCTCTCTCTTCCTATTGTTTACCTCTTGAGTAAGTGGTAATCTTTTTAAATGTTTTTACTGTGATTTGGGGAGAAAGACATGGTAATCAGTATGTGTTCAGTCCTCCATGTCTATCTAGAACTCCCTTTAGGCCTTATTTTGATTCAGTCTATAGCCACATATACCAAGACTAGGCCTACAGATAAAACAGATTATTTCTCAGCTTTGGTCAACCATTTTGTTTCTATATTTTCCTGACTTAAACAGCTACTGTGTAAGTCAAGGTGGTTGAGTACTGTAACTTGCTGTTACTCTAAAGATTTTTGTATCCTATCACCAGATAGAAAAACTGCTTATGAGCCTCTCATCACTATACAGTTTCACAGAGAGAAAAATAATATCACTTTTTAGGTAGCAATATTAAGAAAGTTGCTGTGGACTTTTATCATCTCCTCTCCTGACTTGCCTGTAGGCTACTCATAGTCACAAGGAAGGAAGGATACACATTTCTCTTCATTTACAACCTTTTCAGGAGCAAAGACCTTACTGTGAAACAGAGGCAGCCTGACCGCTTTTACGATGGGCCTGTGACTTTGTTCCACATTCTGGTTGTACTTACTTTCAGTGGAGCTCATTCTTGACTGTTTCATGATTTGAGGAGACGCGTTGCTGATTTTATTGTTCAGTGCCTTTCTTCTCCTTTTTCTTGTGGAATGAGTGATGTTCCACGCGGAGGATTAGGATATCTAATAGCAAAATAGAAACTCTCACGTTTAGCTGTAGCTAGATTTATGGCTAAGTTTATGGAGATGATTTAGGGCTGGGAACACATGTTCAAGAACATCTCTGCAGTTAAAACTGTGCACGGAGTGAGATGCTATTACAGACTGTGGACAGTAAACACCTCCGAGGTTGTGTGTCACTTCCCTCCGGCCCGTGAGTCTCTCTGATTTAAGTAGAAAGGTGTCTGTTAGTAATGCAAACAAAACCTACTTTAACCTCTGATTCCCAGCATCTGGAATACTTATCCCTGTGGCAGCTGTGCGGTTCACTGAACGCTCACTATTCCAGTGGTCTGCCGAAGCACAGTTTTGGCTTGAACAGAGATTGCCTTGGAAAAAAAACCCCGACTCAGAGTAGTTATCACCGAGAAAGCCAAAAGGATTTGTGATCACAGTATCACCACTGACTCGACAGCTGGGCTACATGGATTGTGCTCTGGTGAGAGCCTGCTTTCCTAATGCCATAGAAAAGATGCAGAGAGAGCCTGCCTTTGGACTTCATTGTAAACACAAGAATTTTCTTGTTCCCTTTAAAGAGTTTCTAATCCAGATACTGAGCTTCAAATTTTTCTTTCTCTGCATGCCTCTGAATGGAATCCAAATAGTTCAACTTTGGATTTTTTCAGAAATGGCTGAGTGACTCAAGTATACTTTTTTGATGTCCCACACTCCATCTTTGCATTTTTATCTGTTAGACAAAAAAGCAAAGAGCCGCTAAAATAGACAGCTCGTTAATGGCAACAGACACCTGGATCTTTTTCCAGAGCTTCTGGGAACACACTGTTTCTCAAATGCTGAAGTAGAATGCCATGTGTGGTTACTGCAGCCTTGAGAATAAGGGTGTGGAGCCATCAGGCATCAGGGACCATGGTCAGGGAAGTAGTAAGACCTTTACCCAGCAGAGTTAACTATCAACTGTAAAAGTATCTAGGAGCCGGCCTGAGTGAAGCATGTGTTCAGTTAGTTATTGAAACAGAAGTATGTGGCTTTCCTCAAGTTCCATAATGACTTCAGGGCTGATTGACTTGGTATTTCTTAGTATTTCTCTGTCTGTGTGATTGCTTTTCTCCATTTAAGGGTAAACTACAAGGAACAGATACTGCATAGCTTCTGGAGATTTATTCCTTCAGCCAGGGGCAACTTTGGCTTTTATTGGTTGAAGCCCTTAGGCAAGTTTCAAGGTACTGCCTTGTGAAACTAATAAGCATGTTCTTGAAGCTCTAGTGCTCTTTGCAAGCTAAGATTCCTTTTACATGCATCATCCTCACTGGGCATCCTGGAAATTTCTTTTCCTCCAAAATTCTCTTTGGATAAGAGTAATAACCACCAGTGGTATAAAAGCTTACCAGTATTGTCAAATATCTGGCCTCATTGTTCCTTATTCTGTGAATTACTGTTTTATAAATGACTAAAGGACACTGAGAAAAGTTGATTTGGCCAAGGTCACACAGTAAATGAGTAATAGAGGTGAATTCAAAATTCAAGACTTTAGACTCCAAAACACTACCATTTTTTGGTTTTGTTTTTTAGCATCGTGTTAAGATCTTTCAGCTTCTTCTTCATCAGAAAATAAGAGTTAGAGGGAAAAATAGCATGCTTATAGTTACAGAACAAAACAATGGCAAAAACTTAAAGAATTAATTATTGATTACTTATTGTTACTTGAATTATGTCCATCACTGTGTTAAGAACTATACAGCAGCGGTTTGCAGAAGCTTTTTCTTATGCCCGTTTGTAAGGAAGTTTTCAACTGTCTTCATCAAAATGAGATCATAAGAACTCTATTCACAAGTATACACTACTTCCCCCACATATATCTCCATTATAAGATTTCTAATCTTCTTTCTCTGCTTTAGCTTTTCTTCTTAACACTGTCACTACCTGGCACTTTATGTTTAACTTATGTTGCTTATTATCAGCAAATCTCAATAAAATATGAGCTCCAGTTAGAGTACGGCTTTTTGTCTATCAAGATAATTCTGTATTCCCTGCAGCTAGAACTCTACCCGGTCCATAGTAGGCACTCAGTAAATGTTGGTGGAATGAATGGATGAATGACAAGGCTAACATATATAATACAAAATCATCAAGTCCCTAATTAGGGCATTACAAAATCTAGCTGCAAAAAGTATTCAGAGAAAGGAGACAATTTAAAGCTGTTATTTTCAAAGAATGAAAAATGGTGGCACTGAGGCAGGATTGTGAAAACTGCACTGAGTTTGGCTAGTGGGACCAGAGAAAGGAGATATTAAAGCTGTAGATAACAAGGAAGCCATAGCAAGCAGATCTAAATGGATAACAGCAAAGTCCCAGCCATTCTTGGAGAAAATGAAGGCGTTCTATGTCTCCTAATCCTGATTCGCTCCCAAGACATAGCTGATAATTTATTTTTTTAAATGACATTTAAAAGTGTACATGTTTCCACATTTTGGGGAGGCAAATTTATATGGGTGTATTTTTCTTTGGTTCTGAACACAATGGTCAAAACAGAGAGCAGACATCAATGATTTCATACAGTAGAAAGAAAAGATGCCTTTTGTGAGTGGGTCGAAGAAATAGATCCAGAGCACAGAAGAGAACTGGAAGTGAATTACATGTCTCAGTATTTACTGCTGTGCTGGCTGACAAGTGAACAAACACCTTCATAAATTAATAGCCCCTAATTGGAGCTTGAAAGGCAAACAAATGGATGGTTTAGATTTTGTCTCATATCATCTTTAATGTTATGAAATATGACCCTTGCTGAGCTTTTCTTGTTTGGAAACACTGAGCTAAAATTCAGTTGTCTTTCCAACAACTTCAGCCAAGTTAGTCTCTTACTTCTGTCTCTTCATGAGTTATAGAAATAGCATCTCATTCTCATTAGTAGTTTGTGTATATTTATTATAGTAGAGATAGTGACCTAATTTTGATAGGTCATAATACTTTTTTATATGTGACATGCCTCTGGATTGAAAGAAATATCCTAGTATGACTTCTCCCTGCATTTCTTAGACTGATGCTAACATCGCTGGTTATTACTAGAATGTTCTATTCTAAGGCATTTTGATCATTACTTATTTTTAGATTTTATGTAGCATCTTTTCTCCAAGGAACTCAAGGCAAATTTTACAAACGTGAACAATCATCCTTTATCAGAATGTTTTGGTTTGGAGAATGAAAAAAATTGTAGTAGTAATTTCCTGCCTCGGTGTGTTCCACCAAAAATCAAACTAAACACCCTGCTTACCTCCCCTTTTCCCTGGGTTAAGGTGTTTTATTTTATGTAGAGGCTTAACAGGAAGAGCTTGGACTTTGAATCACCAGTGAGCAGGCTGAACCGTTAAAACAAAACACAGCAGAGAGAGCCTTCAGGACAGACAGCGGAATGCACAAGGAAGATTGTCAAAAAATGTTGTCGGTGGTTGTGAAAAACCTCTGTGAGGCACTTCAGGCAGCACAAGTGGGCCACCTAATTTTTCCAAGTGAATGCCCTCCATGGGGGAACTTTGGTTGCAGTCTCTCTAGCCAGAGCTGTCTCCTTAGAGGAGATGTGGGCAACTCTATGGGATGTTTATTTTGTAATTAACCCCTTAGGCATGGAGGAAACTGTTTACTATTCCTTCTTGTTCTCTCCTGTTTTGTTTTGTTTTTTTCCTGTTAATTAAAGAAATCACAGTTGAACTTAAGAGAAATCTCCAGGAAAAAAAATAATTAGAAAGAATGAAAGGAAGGAAGGGAAGGAGGGAGGGCGAGAGGAAGGAAGGAAGGAAGGAAAGAAGGAAGGAAGGGGAAAACGAGAGAAAACAGGCTGGACAAATGATGTCTTTTACTTGTCCATTCCTAAGGATTATTTCCAGAAGAATGATTGTAATCTTCAGTGACTGGCTTAGGAGTGTACTCGTGTGAATGTGTGTGGGCAGGCTGGGGTACTAAACGGTACTGCACACATAAGTATCCTTGTGTATGGAATGTCAGCATTTGCCACTGGCTCACTTTCTTGACTTACTCCCCAGGACAGTGATGTGTGGAAAACTGAAATCTGGATATGGGAGTACAAAGGGAGGGGTAGAGAAGGTCTTCTTTAAACAGTGATTTGCATAAGGGGAATAAAAGATGAAATCTGATAGAATCACACACACACAAAATTAAATTATTTACAAGCTATTAGAACGTTCTAAATTCTGCATTTGGTTTGAATTTCATTTCAGTTTGCAAAATAGTTAGCTAATGAAACATACTGTTTGACGGGAATGGTTTATAGTCATTCTAAACATCAACAAAATTCCAAAGGAGATAAATACCTCAAAGAAAGAGGAATCTGCATGAGGCAACTCTAAGTAGTCTGTGATCTTAAAACATAAACACAAGCCACATTTACAACACACAACTCATACATATTTCCATCTCCCCCAGGGCTACCAGCTTTTTAAAATATTCAAGGTAGATGGCTGGTGAAAGCATATTCTTAATTTTACAGAGAGTTTAGAATAATGAGAATATGAAATGCATCCAAAAATTGAAGTTCTGATTAGAAAATATTAGATCTTCAAAGTAGAGAAGTGATAAAAACAAGTGCAACCTTTCATTAATGCAATAACCTTGTTCCTGGTATATTCCACCAAAATGAAGCTAGTGGTCTTCTATTTAGAGATGGATTAGGAAGCCTTAAGGTAGGAAACGCTCTGCCTCTTAGATTCCACGTTTGTAGTTTCACATATATCCTGAGAGCCTAAATCATTTGTCTTAGAATCGTTGACTCAGTCCCAGTGTATTGGAAACAGGCTCATTGTTCCTTGACCAGGGCTGTTTTGCGTGGCCCTGCAGGCTGGATGGGGCACAACTCCATGAGTCACCATTCATGCAGACTGTAATGCCAGTGGTGACTTCTGGAATAGTCCAGTACTTGGGGCACAATAATCATCGCCAAAGGGCACTCAGATACCTTCTTGGTGGAACACAGTGGTGAATGATTCACATTAGTAATAAATTGCGACCTGCTTCCTGATATAATCTGAATAATTCAAAGAAAGACTTTTGCTAAACATTTTATGCCAGAACCAAGAAATTGAGTAGTAATTTATCCCCAGATATATCTACAATTTTCTGTCTTTCCCTTTCCCTTCTTTCATACTTCCCTTAAATGAAAACAGGAATCCTTTGGCAATTTTGTTTATAAAGCAAACAACCATTTTGAAATGCCAACGACAGAGTCCTAGTTCATCTCTCTGATGAACACTGCATGTTATGTTTTGGATTGGTTTTTAATAAAGGTAACATTTTACTACAGAATCGTTCATACTTTAAAAATATTTGATATAAATTGTTCTATGTAATTCTTACAACAATGCCATGAAAGAGGAAATGTGAGTATCATCCTTCCCATTTTATGGACAAAAGAAGTATTACTCAGGAAAGTAACTGCTGTATTCAAGTTCACCCAGAAAGTTTCTACATTCAGGATAATTGTTTAAATTTTTATAATATATAATAAAAGTTTAATTTGTATATATATACACACATATGATTATCTAGTAATCATATATATCTATGATTTTTTTCTTTCTGTCATTTTTTCTCTATCCATTTTCTTTCTGTCTGTTAGTGAGATGTTGAAATTGGAAATATACATATCAAATACTGAAGACAATGAAAACATATCTTTCTAGGGTGGAAGAGAATATTGGAAGGGGTAAAACTATTATGTACTGGAAAATTAATGTAATAGTTACAAATGGTCTCAGGTTCATTTTTCTCATACTATCACAGATTCTCTAGGATTACATATATAAATTGTCAAATGAAATCAATCAATCCAATAAATTTTCTCCTCCCCTTCACCCCAAATCAATGGATAACAGTAAAACAAAACTGGGTTATTGGTAGTTTTTACTTGTTGATGGGTTTTTCTAATTACTGAGTACCTAGAGATTTTGCAATGCCTGGAAACCTTAAAAGACTTTGTCTCTACTTAGTGATTAAAGTGTAGCAACACTGATTGAATGATTTTTGTCATCTTTGTGTCTGATATTGACAGGATGTTAAAATTGCATGTGTTGGTAATAAGTGATCTTTAGGATTAGCCAAAATGAACCACTTGCCAGCATTAGAACCAGTTACTTGGGCTCTGCAGGAATGACCTACGTTGCTCCTTAATGCATCTCTTTGTAAAAAGGTAATTCTAATATTACCACTGACCTACCTATTACTTAACCTCATTTATTGAATGCCTCCCATGTGCTGGATATTTACTAGATAAAGATATTAAGAAAACTAAGAGTATAGAGTCAAAAGGAAGAAAGTCTACTTTATATGAACACTGAACTTTATATTACAGAAAAAGCCCACTAATTTATGGCTTAATGTATATTCCTGCTTCTTAGAGCCTTACATACCTTTATTAAGTAAATGCATTGATTGTACCCTATAATGAAAATGTTGCTGAATAACACAGGAATGATCCAAAAGCCTATTTTAAACATATATAAGAACAACTTATTTTACGGAAGTAAGTGGATATATGTGATCTTATAACATTTGTGTCACTCAAGATTTCAAGCATTTGTTTACAGTGTCTTTTTTTGTTGTTGTTGTTCATCTTTGTGTTCCCATTTTGTATAATTCTGAATCAACACACACATATGGGGCATTTATTAATAATAATAGCTAACATTTATTGGGTGTTCATAATACACTACCCACTGTGCTAAGTAACTTACAGGCTTTCTGTCATTCGTCACAATCATCAGAGATAAGGAACCATTATTATCTCCACTTCAAGGAAGGGAGATTTGATATTGGAATGTTATATAATTCTTTTTTTTTTTTTATACAGCAGGTTCTTATCAGTCATCAATTTTAGACACATCAGTGTATACATGTCAATCCCAATCACCCAATTCATCACAAAATTAAAAAAAGAAAAATATATGTAACTACCATCTACTTCAGAATAAATAATGGATTACGTGAAAGTGGTAAATTTTAATTTTCATTATGCCAGTAGTGAAGATTATGTATTGACACATTGACTCTATCTTCTCTCCAGATTTTATTCTTGAATGTCACGCTGTAGCAGCCTATATGAATAAAGGCTGAATCTCAAAAATCAGACACATTGAACTTGGAATACTGTCCACATTCTAATTCTAATCTGTGCTTCAATCTGAACCACTCAGTTTTGCATGTTTGTTGGAATCCTCCTAAGGCTGGAATTTCCTGGGAGATATCCAGTATTTGGGGGGCTATAAACAGCAAAACAAGCTGACTTTCTTGTAATATGTTGTTATGTCTAGTGCTAACTGAATTCAAGAAGTTTATAGGTATGGGAAAAGTAACTCAATTTTTTTCTTGTAAACATACAAATTTGATTCAGTTTAAATTTTGGCCAAAGATTCATTTCAGTAATATAATTGTTTGGAATAATTTCTTTTTGTTATTAGTTTTAAGTATGGTAAATATTGTCTAAATAAGAAAATATTTTTCTATACAGCAAATTATGACAAACAAATTCCCTGTGGTGTTAGATTTTCCACACATGCCAATTATATGTATGTATCTAAATGGATATATATATATTTTTTTCCAATTTAATCTCCAAAAACGGTCTGAATTTGCAGATATTTCTCTAGTGAAATATGTGAAAAACATAAGGCAAATAGAAAAAAAATAATTTGTTAATTGATAGCTAAACATGCTTGATGGCAAATGTAGATACATAAAATTAAGATTAATCTTCCATCAGAAATTTCTAAAACATTTATGAGAATCATATTAAAACACTTATTTTCTTTAATAACAAATTCTGATGTTTTTAGATCGGCACAAGCCACCAGTTAAAAGATGGCATTTCTCAGCTTCCTGTGCATCTACTGTGGCCATACGACTAGGTTATTCCCTCTGAGAATTAAGTAGAAATGTCGTGTATAATGTTTTTGAAAAGTTTCCTTATAAAGTTGAGAGTGCTTCTCTTCTATTTCTTTTTCTTGCTGTTTAGGATGTGTTATTATGCCTGTAGTCCTAGCAACCATCTTGGGCCAGCACATGATGGCCTTGAGAATGTAAGCTGTGTGTTAAAGATGGCAAGATGGTAGCTAAAAACAAGAGGCCGGGAATGTCATTGAACCGTGAAGCTGCCATACCTGTCCTGGACACTCTCCTTTTGGAGTTCTTTGATCTGCAAGAGAAAAAAATTATCATGTTTAAGCCACTGTTATTTGTGGGATAGTTGTTACACATAGCTGAACCAAGTCAAATTGAACTTGGTACCAGGAATTAGGTCCTACAAAACAGAACCTAAAATTTGACGTTGGCTAAGTGAAATAAGTGGGAGGAAGATATTAAGTTCTCAGATATTGAAAGTCAGAAAACTGGTGACCATGATACATGGCTGCAAACATTTGGTCAAGTTATTGCCTGTTACATCTTGGAGACCACATGTTCCCATAAGGTATAGTCATTGGAGAAATAGTGGGAAAACATCAAAATATTAGCTTGTTTTGATTGTCTCTTGCTGTTTTCATCAAGGAAGATAAACTTAGGCTAGAACCAAGCCATCAGAAAGCCAAGTTGGGGGAGACGAAGGGAAGCACTCTTTGCCTGCAGCCTGCAATCTAAGTTTGATTTAGAGTCTTGTATAATTTGGAACCTAGAAGGGTTGACAAGATAAAGTCACACCAAATTGAATTACTTTAAGATTTCTCTGCCAGAAAATGGGATCCAGCCCACTGGCAAAAATCCCATTCAGGGTGTTGAATTTTACCTAAGTTGTTTCAAAGGGTCTCAGACTAAATGTCAGTATTAGTGCAGATGCCAGTAAGTTAAGGATAAGAATCTTCAGGTTAAAAAGTATCTCTAGATACGAGTTTATCTATGGTTACTCCACCATGAAATTGACCACACACACTCACACAAAGGCCAGAAACTTTGGGGTGGGCCATGGAAGGTCTGAAGGCAGAAAAGAATAGCAGTGTTCCCCCCAAAGTGATCCTATACAAGGGAGAGGAGGGATTGGGTGGTAGTGTTTGGGGGCTGCATAAAATTACAGGACTCTTCTTAGCAGCCAGCCACATTGGCATGGTGTGGTGCTTTGGGTAACAGTGGCTGAACACGTGAGTGTGAACCTGGATTCCTGACATCTCTGATGTTGTGGTAATACTCACCACTGTGGCCCATGCAGGGCTTGTAACCACTGTGGCAATCACTGATTTATGAGATTGTACAGAGCCAGTCTGCGATCAACACATTGTGTGGCCTGGGGCATGTTACAATACGGTAGTGTTCTTATCTTTTAAGAAAAATTGATAATAGTAGTGCCTACAGTCTAAGGCTATTATGGGTTTCGATGTGATAATTTATATAAAGACTTTGGCAGAGAATTTGGCACTAAAAAGGCTCTTATTAGATGCTAGTCATCTCCAACTTCAAAGTCTCTCTCGAAGTTTTCCATAAATTTAACCTGTGACAAATCAATGGAGCAGTCATAGATTAGATTTAAAATGAGAGATTGCCAGAAAAAAACCAGATATTCAATAATCACCATTCTTTCTCCATGAGCTTTCACATCTCTGTTTTTGTCTCTCTCTGTCTCTTTCCACTTCCTCTTCCCTTCTGCCTCCCACTCCCCTAACCCCCTCCCTACATTCAGCATTAGGGATTCTGGAAACTATTTAATAGCCATAATAAAATAATCCTAATGACTACAAAGTGCTAGCTTTTTAAAAATACGATTTGCTTCCTTTTTTATTCCTTAGTTCTTTAGTTCCTCACAATTTTATTTTCTTATTCTTATTTCAAATAGGCACATGAATCTATTGTGTTTTATCCACTTGACTGACTTCACCTGGTCCCATTTTATTTTAAATCTTGTATCTAGTTGCTGGAGAAAAGGATTGTAACTCAACTAGATTCATCAAGAGAGATGACTCTAGCTGTTCAGACCTACAACACACACACACACACACACACACACACACACACACACACACACACACTTACTTTGGCATAGATTTTTTTTCCCCCGATAACTTCTTACCAATATTCCCTCATTTATGGCGAATGTATATATACCTTAATCTTGGCGTAATCCCAAGTCCAAGATCTCTCTGAGCTGCTTTATCCCTATAAACTTCATTCCAGAGCTCTCATCGCTTGCTGCCGTTCTTTCCTATTCATCATCTCTTCTTTCAAGTTTTGACTGAAACTAACATTTTTTGAAGAGCTATGAATACTTAGGGAGAAGCATTTTTCAAATCCAAGGGCTTCCTCTGCTTTACTTTCCAAATACGTTTCATGTGTTTTAAAGTTTTTCCTGCAGCAGAATTTTCTTTAAAGTCATTTTACTTTAAACTTCTCTTAATTGAAGAATATTGTAGTCTTCTTTTAGCTAAGTGAGTTACTTTCTATGGTTTGTGACTCCCAAGGGTCAAGAATTTTCTCAGAGTGTCATGTAGTCCTTTACAAGTTTCAAGACATCAACATAAATCCACTTTAATGCTAAGAAGAAGTTTTTTCCAGGATGCTTCTTAAGTCTAAAATTAAATGTTTTTCCCTTATTATAAGAGAACATTTAAAAATAATTTCAAAGTGTAACTTTGAAGTAGCTACTTTTATAATAATTCTGAAATATTTTTAAAGGAACATTTCATTCCCATCCATCAGATCATGTTAATCAAAATCTTATATAGGTAGTACAATATTAAAGTTATCACATTCACTTAGAATTATCAAGTTTTAATGGGGCTGCATTTAAATTAGGAGATTTGAATCTTGAAGCTATTTTCCCATTTTTATTGTTTAGTAAAAATCTGACTACCATACATCCAGATGGGATTTGTATTCCCATTTGTCTATTATGATTTGATTTTGCCCTAATTTGAATTATATTTACTACTTCTCCTCCAAATCTGTCCACAGTTTAAACACTCATTCCTAGGTGTAATTCTCTTGTAACAAATACGCAGTTTTCTATCTGGACAGAAGCATATTCCTGGAATTAATGTCTGTCCTTTGGGAAATGATAGGACGGAAAACGTTCTTTAGGGTTTTGTATGGGACAGAAAAACAGAGACAATCACTGCCTCCTGAGTTCCTTGTTTTTTCTCTTTTAATCCACTTTTAATCAATGCAAAACTGTGTCTTTCATCCATTATGAAATTGTTCATTTTCACTTCTGTTAATGGAAAATTTACTCAGTTGTGTATAGGTTTAATTTTTTTTTTTTTTTTTTTTTTGCGGTACGCGGGCCTCTCTCTGTTGTGGCCTCTCCCGCTGCGGAGCACAGGCTCCGGACGCGCAGACTCAGCAGCCATGGCTCACGGGCCCAGCCGCTCCGCGGCATGTGGGATCTTCCCGGACCGGGGCACGAATCCGCGTCCCCTGCATCGGCAGGCGGACTCCCAACCACTGCGCCACCAGGGAAGCCCTAGGTTTAATTATTAATATTTCCCATCTATATATATTCAATTATATGCATCACAGTAGACATCTATATTTTGAAAATATAGCTTTTTGTAGCAAATGTTTTAAGATGCTGTCAGGTACACTTGAGAAAAATGTTTGCATTTACATTCTTTAATTTCTTTGTAACCCTAAGTACCTATTGATTTATTGTGGCTTTTTTCTTTAAGGGTTTCTATTATCTCTACTTTGATACTTGCATTTCTGACTTTTCTTTGCTACCACTATTTGTAGAAAGTAGCCATAGGGAAGGTACCTGTATTCCTTGTGAGATGGCAGCGAATAAATCATTTGCCTTTTTGAGGAGGGGAAGAGTACATAATTTCCTCACCTTCTTTGATTTCCCCTCTTTTCTGCTGCTTTGATATATCTAACAGCTCCTCCGTAGACTTCATCCTTCTGTAGTGCTGAAATAATTTCTCATTAGCCAGACATCAACACATAATTAATGCCACTGCCGCCTTAGCTAGAACTGGGGGTGGGGCTTTAGGTGACCGAGGGGGCCAGTTTTAAAGAGCTAGGAAGCAAAATTTTTACTCTCAAGAAGCTGAAATATTAGGGCAACAAGGCACATAGGAAGTAATGAAACTGAGCAATGTGTCACCAAGTTCAAATTGACATAAGACAGATTGAGACAGCAAAGCTGGGAAGGGATAATGCCCGTAGAAGGAGAAGTTAATACTGAAAATGACTTTGTTGATGCTCATCGAGAGAGATGTCCCCATAGGTGATTGGAGAGGAAGGAGGTGGGCATGCAAATGAGGGGCAACATACATGAGTCCCACGCAAATTCACTTGACTTTTTAGGAATACAGTGGAAAATGATGTGAAGGTTTATTTTTTGGAGGGGAGGAGGTAATGAGGGAAGAAAAATCAGTGAGGAATGTGCTACAGCCTCTTAGTGCATCAGCCTCTTTACACGTCACTCCATCAATTAAGTCTTCATGACACAACCTGAGAGGCAGATGTTATTCTCACTTCTTAGTTGATCAAACTTAGGATCTAAGAGATTAAATAATTTGACCAACACTCACACAAGTGACATAGGGTGGGACCAGGAGTCAGCCCGGGCTGTAGTCAGCACTCTCCACGGCTGTAGCTTCTCAGTGCATCACTTTTTTTTTTTTTTTTTTTTTTTAACATCTTTATTGGAGTATAATTGCTTTACAATGTATGTTAGTTTCAGCTTCACAACAAAATGAATCAGTTATATATATACATATATTCCCATATCTCTTCCCGCTTGCGTCTCCCTCCCTCCCACCCTCCCTATCCCACCCCTCCAGGCGGTCACAAAGCACCGAGCTGATCTCCCTGTGCTATGCGGCTGCTTCCCACTAGCTATCTACCTTACGTTTGGTAGTGTATATATGTCCATGCCTCTTTATCGCTTTGTCACCGTTTACACTTCCCCCTCCCCATAGCCTCAAGTCCATTCTCTAGTAAGTCTGTGTCTTTATTCCTGTTTCACCCCTAGGTTTTTCATGACATTTTTTTTTTTAAATTCCATATATATGTGTTAGCATACGGTATTTGTCTCTCTCTTTCTGACTTACTTCACTCTGTATGACAGACTCTAGGTCTATCCACCTCATTACAAATAGCTCAATTTCGTCTCTTTTTATGGCTGAGTAATAGTCCATTGTATATATGTGCCACATCTTCTTTATCCATTCATCCGATGATGGACACTTAGGTTGTTTCCATCTCTGGGCTATTGTAAATAGAGCTGCAATGAACATTTTGGTACATGACTCTTTTTGAATTATGGTTTTCTCAGGGTATATGCCCAGTAGTGGGATTGCTGGGTCATATGGTAGTTCTATTTGTAGTTTTTTAAGGAACCTCCATACTGTTCTCCATAGTGGCTGTACCAGGAGTCAGCCCGGGCTGTAGTCAGCACTCTCCACGGCTGTAGCTTCTCAGTGCATCACTTTTGATGTGATTATATAAACATTTTCATGGCTACATTTCATGTTATCAACAGGTATGTGTTTTTCATATTCGAATTTCCAAGAGAAATTTCCCTACCCCCTCACCTTAGAGTAAAACACTAACATTAACAAGGTAGATCAAGCAGAGAAATGCAAAATCACTTAAAAAATATAACTTGTACCCAGATCATCAATATTTGACTATATGCTTTGAAAGTATCTATATATTTAAAGAAAACTTTAATAATCAGAATATTAGTCAATTATGAGGAAGTAGAAAAAGGCCACCACTGTCATTGTCCTTTCTAGCACTCTCCAGGGGAACAGCTACCTGGTGAAATTGGCTTGTCCAGACTCAATGATAGATGTTCAGCCTTGACACGGACACCTTGGGCTGTCCCACTACACATTCCCTTCAACTTTGAAACCCTCTCCTCTCTTTCTGATTCACTGCTCACCAGAGCATCTTAGGTTGAACTCCCATAAAACTTCTATAGGGAGAGAATGAGCTGGTCTCTTTAGCAGTTACATTTCTTACCATATCTTCATAAATTGGGATTGAGTATATATGTATATAATGCCCTGGGAGCTTGACTGCTGTGAGTTCATTCTTCAGAAGAGACTTCACTGTGTGGGTGTGAAAGGGTCAAAGCCCTGGACTTGTACTTCAGAGCAGAGAATTCCTTCTCTGGGGGACTTTCAACAACCAGCTGGACACCCCAAGGCAGTGTTGTGTGGAGAGTGACTTTTCCTCTTGGAACTTTTGCAGCGGTACCACAACACTGAATCATGTTCAGTATTCAGATTTCTAAGCTACAACACAATATATGTTGTGGTATCTTTATAGGAAGGATTTAAATAATTACTGTCAGTGTAAAGAGGATGTAAGTAAAACATTACATGAGCTGTGCAGTTGGCCAGAATTTGATGTATAAACATTTTATGTGGAAAATCTTTAGATGCTGATATATGCTCTGAAATCTCTTTCCCGTAGCTTTTCCCTAAATTTGGATAAATACCAAATAATAGTAAATATTAGTTCTAAATGGCATGAGATTTTCCTTATGTTTCTTTTTTGTTGTGGTTAACTTATTTGGAAATGAGTGACTTGATAACTATGATTCTCTCAGGATGACTTTTCTTTGGGAAAGGTTAGCTCTATTTTTGAAGAATAGATTTTGCAGAGTGGAGATGCAGTGGGGGAGGGGAGGACATTTTAAAGTGTGGAAACATGAGGAAACCTCAGAGTTCGTAAGCGATTCAAGGGGACCCTTTGGGGAGAGAAAATGACCAGAGGAGGGAGAGAAAATGACCAGAGGAGAGAGTGAAATTGAGAGGATATGCTGAGGAAAAAAGAGAAGGAAAAAAAAGACTTTTTTTTCTGTCAGATGTGTTATACGTGATAACTATTTCTTGGGTATTTGGGTATTTATTAAAACAACTGATTAACTTGTGTATTGCTTTTCAAGTTTCCTGTTTCTTTCTGCCTTTTCTTACTCGCTAAAACATTGTGTCCTTACAATCTGGGAAGTACATCTGGTAAGAAAATGTTTATGATTGTTTCACTGGTATTCAAAGCAGAAATTCTCAGCCTGCTACTCAGCCATTTTTGGAGACAGACTTTTTCATTAATGGCCTTACTCGGGTTGTCTCGAACTGGCTTTAGAGCCATAATTCCCCTGAGAAAACAGTAGTCTATTTAAGCATTCCCTTGATTATAGCAGACTCATGGACATTTTTATTACCTTTTCAGCCATTTTATGTGGTCATTAATTATTACAAAATTGAACATTAGTTCATTTTGGAATCCTGCAGCTATGACTGTCATTGTGTCTCTTTGAGATATAAATGTTCCCTGTCCAATATTGTTTGTTTTACCAGAAGCTGGGAATCCTATTCTCAAATTAATGATATGTTTATTTAAAGGATAACTGTGGTGCTCTGAACTGAAGCAGAGGAAAAACATTTGTTGATTCTGACAGCCTGATGCATTATTTGTGTTTAGCCCTTGTTCGTGAGGTTACGGAGACACCGAGCTGTACAGTTGGAGGTAACCCCTGAGTCTGGGGGCGGCTACCGCATCTCAGCAAGCTTTTCTCCTACACATCTAGAGAATGTGGGAATCCAATCTCTGTGTGAACACGGAGAGGCAAGGTCCTCATTATTTTATGAAGCAGTCATGGCCATTGTTGGACAGTTTAGATTGCTAGGCCATTCTTCATGACAGTGAGCTAAAATCTGTCTTGCACCCTTTGTCCTGTCTCTGTCCCCTGGAGCAAGACAAAACAGAGCTGTTCAGCTTCCATATTCCTGAGGGTAGAAGGGCTCATCCAAACTACACTCCAACCCCTGCTGGAGTAGAAGACATCTGGGCATATGAATTTGATCATTTTGGTTCCCTTGCCAAGACCACGCCAATCATGGTAAAACTCTTGGGGGTATATTATGTGCCAGGCACTGCTAGAATTTTTAATACATTTTTTTCCCTAATCCTCATCACAACTCTGTATTGTGCACATTATCTTCAAGATATAGACATCAAAACAGAATCAGAATGTTGAATCCCCACCTAAGATAACACGGCAGTAAGTAGTGGAGGTGGGAGACGCTTGTAATTCTGTCTCAACCAAAGCACATATTCTTTTTCTCCACATCATGGTTCCTCTCTTGTGTCTTGCTCTAAGTAGTATTTGCTTCTAAAGGAATTGTGTTCCTGATGATATAATTTCTAGACTTGTCTTCCTGGTCATTGTTTCTCCTCACTATGAACATGGTCGTGTTTTCTTTACACCCTTGAATTTGCACCACAGACTCCTATGTCAGTGGTTTAAAATGTCCACTTTTCAGAATAATGTTTTTAGTGCATAAAATAAAATGCATGGAGTTACAAACCAACAACTTATATTAAAATGTAGTTATCAAAGAATTGAAAAGAAATGTGTGGTTTAATATTATACGTGTGTATGTATACATCTCTTTATTAATGTATTATTAACAAGATTTAGTGGTGGGTCCAATAATTATTTAATTTTGGAGTAGTGAAGCAGAGATACCATTTTGAGATGTGCACAAAAGTTTTAATGTGATAGGAAAATATCTGCAATTACTTTTGTTGACAGAGTTACAGGTACTGCTAAGGCTACTGTGGTATTTTGCCTACATTCATAACGGAAGGACGTGCTAAATTTCCGTCTTTGGTTACTAAAAGTAATAATGTATTTTTTTCCCCTTCAAGTTCATGGACCCCTTGCATTCTATCCATGGACCCCTTGGACTGTTGTAAATCAGTTAGCTCATCATTTGCCTTCATGTAACGAAAATTGCCAGGACTTTTCATATGAGCAGTATACCTGTGCAATTGATCATTGAACTTACCAGGAAGATTTACTATTTACCCTTTTAAATTTTGATCTTATGATTAAGATAAGCATTTTCATCTATTAAGATAATTTTGAGTCTTGTTTGTTGCTATTTCTCCTAGCTTTAGGACATTCTTTCTGTCTTTAGACAACTTATCCATTTAAAACACAATGATACTAAGCTGTGGACTAAGGACTTGAATAAGATATTAGAAACCACGTTTTGGTTGATAAAATCCTATAAATTAACACTTTTCTGATGTAAACGTCAAGTAGCTGGGAGTCCACATAACTGTACACACAATCAAGGATGTCATGATGCCATGGCTAATATCTTTTGAAGTTAGCATGCACTGTATTGGGCTTCCAATATGGCATCCCTATACATTTACAATCCAGTAACCCAATTAAAAAAAATAAAATGAAGGCTAATTTGTATAACTTTTTCTTAGTGAATCATGCTGGCTCCTAGTGTTCACTATGCTATTTTCCAAAAGACTACCTACTTAGTGTCTGTTTAACACATCATTCTAGAAAATGGGGATCAACTTTTAGCTTACTACTTTGTGAATTCTGGAATGCATCTCATTCTCTTTTCTGAGAATTAGGGCACCTTTCTTTAAACTTGAATATAATTTCCTTGATTCAAAATATTTTAAGTCATTTACACCAATAAAATGTGCTTTTTGTGCCTCATAATGTAGCTCCTTTCTTCCTTCCTTGCTTCCTCCTTCCTACCTTAGTGTTTCGCTCAGTCCTCTTTCCTTTCCTTCCTATATTCCTTCCTCCCTCTCTCCCTCCCTTCTTTTCTTTCTTTGTTTCTTCCACATTTTTTCACTGTGCTGCTGAGGTTATACAGATAAGAAAGACATATCCCTTGAAGTCAGAGGATGACCATCTTCCCTTCCATAGAAGCATTAACCTCCCTGGACTTGATACTTTAACAGCTGGTTCGTCTTGGAGGGACCAGTTCTCTTAATAAGGATGAATTTTGTCCCAGGATACATCCTGATTAGTTTTCATCTTACTCTTCATTCCTCCCAGCTTGAAACTCCTAGCATACTTGAGAGCTGGGTTTGAGCTGTTTTTGATAGTCATCTATTAACATTAAATCATTTTTTTAGCAGTCTATTATTATTCTTTATCGTTTAGCGTCTTACAAAGTTTCAGTTAGATTTGGCTTTCACTTTCCAACATCAAACAAAGCTTTCCTGTCTGTATATCATTCTTCTTCTATCTTTATTATACATGCATGTTATATATGAGCTAATTTCAGAATTCCAGTATAGGTATTTTATTACTAGTTTTCCACTAAGTTTTAAAAAGTTTGTTTAATAATTTGTTTTAATGTACTAAGAATTTCCTAATAAAGACGGCATATGTATGTGTTAAATTGTCAAATCATGAAATGATCAACTTTGCATTATATATAAATTTTTGCTGATTATTAAAGGAAAATTTAGTTCATGATAATAAATACATGTTTAAGACAAATATTAAGACAAATACTTAGTAAATGAACAAAAGTGTTAATTTCAGCTTTGTTTTTATTCTTTTTTCTACACTTTGCAAGAATTTTTGATATTGCAGTATGCTCTCTTAGCATTATCTTGGTATTATTTACCTTCTCCAATGATTTATTCTGAATGTATAAAAGTTGATAAAATGTATAAAAGCAGAATATGTTAATACCCTTGAGAAGTCCATCATAAATGCAGTGTGAAAATATTTGTAAATTTGATCACATAACAGTAAATTCATTTCTTTCTTTTTTTTGAACATGTTTTAAGTTTACTAAGTATTTCTTTTTAAAATGATTTTAAATGATACTGTATTTTAAATTTCAGTTTTCACGTATTCATATTATATCAAGGCACAATTTTTTAATGTTTATTTTATATTTATTTATTTTTTCTTATTAGTCATCCACTTTATACACATCAGTGTATACATGTCAGTCCCAAACTCCCAATTCATCACACCACCACCACCACCACCCCGCCGCTTTCCCACCTTGGTGTCCATACGTTTTTTTCTCTACATTTGTGTCTCAATTTCTGCTCTGCAAACCGGCTCATCTGCACCATTTTCTAGGTTCCACATATATGTGTTAACATATGATATTTGTTTTTCTCTTTCTGACTTACTTCACTCTGTATGACAGTCTCTAGATGCATCCACATCCCTACAAATGACCCAATATCGTTCCTTTTTTACGGCTGAGTAATATTCCATTGTATATATGTGCCACATCTTCTTTATCCATTCATCTGTCGATGGGCATTTAGGTTGCTTCCATGACCTGGCTATTATAAATAATGCTGCAATGAACATTGGGGTGCATGTGTCTTTCTGAATTATGGTTTTCTCTGGGTATATGCCCAGTAGTGGGATTGCTGGGTCATATGGTAATTCTATTTTTAGTTCTTTAAGGAACCTCCATACTGTTTGCCATAGTGGCTGTATCAATTTACATTCCCACCAACAGTGCAAGAGGGTTCCGTTTTCTCCACACCCTCTCCAGCATTTGTTTGTAGATTTTCTGATCATGCCCATTCTAACTGGTGTGAGGTGATACCTCATTGTAGTTTTGATTTGCATTTCTCTAATAATTAGTGATGTTGAGCAGCTTTTCATGTGATTCTTGGCCATCTGTATGTCTTCTTTGGAGAAATGTCTATTTAGGTCTTCTGCCCATTTTTTGATTGGGTTGTTTGTTTCTTTAATATTGAGCTGCATGAGCTGTTTATATATTTTGGAGATTATCTTTTGTCCGATGATTCATTTGCAAATATTTTCTCCCATTTTGAGGGTTTTCTTTTTGTCCTGTTTATGGTTTCCTTAGCTGTGCAAAAGCTTTTAAGTTTCATTAGCTCCCATTTTTTATTTTTGTTTTTATTTCCATTACTCTAGGGGGTGGATCAAAAAATACCTTGCTGTGATTTATGTCAAAGAGTGTTGTTCCTATGTTTTACTCTAAGAGTTTTATAGTGTCCAGTCTTACATTTAGGTCTCTAATCCATTTTGAGTTTATTTTTGTGTGTGGTGTTAGGGAGTGTTCTAATTTCATTCTTTTACATGTAGCTGTCCAGTTTTCCCAGCACTACTTTTTGAAGAGACCGTCTTTTCTCCATCGTATATCCTTGCCTCCTTTGTCATAGATTAGTTGCCTGTAGGTGCGTGGGTTTATCTCTGGGCTTTCTTTCTATCTTGTTCCATTGATCTATATTTCTGTTTTTGTGCCAGTCCCATATTGTCTTGATTACTGTAGCTTTGTAGTATAGTCTGAAGACAGGGAGGCTGATTCCCCCAGTTCCATTTTTTTCCCTCAAGACTACTTTGGCTATTTGGGGTCTTTTGTGTCTCCATACAAATTTTAAGATTCTTTTGTTCTTAGTTCTCTAAAAAATGCCATTGGTAATCTGATAGGGATTGCATTGAATCTGTAGATTGCGTTGGGTAGTATAGTCATTTTCACAATATTGATTCTTCCAATCCAAGAACATGGTACCTCTCTCCTTTTGTTGGTATCATTTTTAATTTCTTTCATCAGTGTCTTATAGTTTTCTGCATACAGGTCTTTTGTCTCCTTAGGTAGGTTTATTCCTAGGTGTTTTATTCTTTTTGTTGCAGTGGTAAATGGGAGTGTTTCCTTAATTTCTCTTTCAGATTTTTCATCATTAGTGTATAGGAATGCAAGAGATTTCTGTGCATTAATTTTGTATCCTGCTACTTTACCAAATTCATTGATTAGCTCTAGTAGTTTTCTGGTGGCATCTTTAGGATTCTCTATGTATAGTATCATGTCATCTGCAAACAATGACAGTTTTACTTCTTCTTTTCCAATTTGTATTCCTTTTGTTTCTTTTTCTTCTCTGATTGCCGTGGCTAGGACTTCCAAAACTGTTGAATAATAGTGGTGAGAGTGGACATCCTTGTCTTGTTCCTGATCTTAGAGGAAATGCTTTCATTTTTTCACCATTGAGAATGATGTTCGCTGTAGGTTTGTCATATATGGCCTTTATTATGTTGAAGTAGGTTCCCTCTATGCCCCGTTTCTGGAGAGTTTTTATCATAAATGCGTGTTGAATTTGAAGCTTTTTCTGCATCTATTGAGATGATCATATGGTTTTTTATTCTTCAGTTTGTTAATATGGTGTATCACATTGATTGATTTGCATATATTGAAGAATCCTTGCATCTCTGGGATAAATCCCACTTGATCATGGTGTATGATCCTTTTAATGTGTTGTTAGGTTCTGTTTGCTAGTATTTCGTTGAGGATTTTTGCACCTATATTCATCAGTGATATTGGTCTGTAATTTTCTTTTTTTTCCATTTCTTTCTTTTTCTCTCTCATTTAGTACAGAAAGTAACCTAATAATGTTATAGTAAGAAAAAGATCACATATATTTGCAAAGCTAATTTAAGGAAGTGGATATATTTGCCATTTCAATTTAGGATACTTTTTTGTTCATCTTCGGTACTTTAGATAGCTTTTAAGTTAAATATAAAACTTTGCAGTTCAAAAATATATAAAGCAAAGCAGTACTTTTGTCTGTCCCCAAGCATTCCTATACTTTTACTACCTATGTGTGTAAGTTGGTATAGTCCATGGCCCCTTATCTGACTAAATGTATAATTTCTGAGGGACCCCTATAACATAGGGAATATTCATCAAGGCTGTGATCTTAACCTGATCAGTTCTGGGCTTCTCAGTGAACCAAGAGATTTCAGGTGTCATAATCCGGTCACCCTCACATCTGTGTGTGTGTGTACACTATATGCAAACATTTATACAAACCCACATAAACACACTTGGTCCCCCGTAACAAACAGTCAACATTTCTCTTTGTCTTTGTCTTCTTGCTCCCTTTTGTTATGCGTGATCCCCAGAGAATTGCCAGGGCAGAACAATTAAAACCTAGATACAGTACATTAAATGTTCCCTCAAAGTACTAGCAGTGTTTATATAGCATGACCACCCTGGAGGGAATTTTCAACAACAGTCTCAAATCACAGTCTACTAAATGTTCCCTTGTTATGTCCACAAGATGACGTGAAGCATTAAATTCTCATTGGATCAATTAAAAGATACTTGATTTTGACTTTCAAATATTTCGTCATTTTTTCAAATTATAGGAATCGTCTGAGGTATAAGAACTGAATTAACTGAATCATCATGTATGTATTTATTTGAACATTTTTTTGGCTTCTGGGATATTATTTTTACTTTTCTCTAAAACAATTTCATAGTAAGTTGTTTCAGTAGTCAAAAGAGCAAGGGATGGCATCCTGACTTCTTTATTAACAGTTTTCCACTGTAGAGCTACATATGGAATCTTAAGTAGTTCTCTATCTACATTCACATTCAAGGCTTATTAGAAGAGGATGTTGGTCACCTACAAAGTAGTATTTGAGAAGCTCCAAGGAAAACCTTCCAAAGTGTCAACAGCCTGTGGCAAGTGCCTTAATTCCACCATTAGTTAGTGTAAGCCTTCTGCAAATTCTTGCATGAAGGAATATATTAAGATATAAATTACTTTGTGGGAATTCATTTTATTCAATCAGATCTTTTTCTCGGAAGCAGGAATGTTGGGTCAGAAATCAAGTCTTGGGTGCTTGGGAGGTGAGGGAACACTGGGGGAGTGACTGCAGTGAAGAGAGTTCAGGGATGAAAAACAAAGACAATTTGGGATTAAGGAATGACTTCACTATCTGGCAACTTCTTACCGAATTCCTGTAAACCAGTATTACTGGTCTTCAGAGAAGGAGGTGTCCTTGATGGAGACATGTCGAGGTGGGGCTCCAGGGCACAGTAGAATGGCCATTTTTATAAGCCATGTAAGTACAACAGGAGTATGTTAGATAAATCTGGACCTATCTGTAACTGTATTTTAGAAAAAATCTAGATGGCATAGCTCCGAGTATTATCACCTTCCAGAACATGGAGATGCGGTTTGAGATGAGAATGCTAGGGCAGGCTACGTCACACAGCCTCATTTCTCTGTGTCTCCATGAGTCCTTACTTAGCATTCTCTGCATATAAAATCTAAATAAAGTTCATATAGTATCTACATCACTACTCTTCCTTAAGTCTCTCCTTTGGGTCAAATCTTCCTCTCAGATTTACTGCTGCTGCTTCTCTTGACCTCCATAAGCAGGAAATATCCATGTACTGCTGAGTGTTCAGAATCCTTACTGCCTACAGCAGCCAAATGAGATGACTGCCTCAGCCTTAAGCATTGGTCTCAGAGCAGGTTAGAGAGTACTTCGAACCAGATAAAAACCCAACAATGTGAGATGTCGGTCTCTGTGGAGAAGTGTAAGATAGAATTCTGACTTTAAAGCACGATCTTCTGATGAATGTTTCTGCCGCATGCTTTTAAGGAGATACTGTTTCTCGGACTGCTTGGAATCACATCTTTAGCAAATTCAAAGGTTTACATGCTGGCAATAAAGAATACAAATTAAAATTGCACTAAGTTCTTTTCCCCTCCTCTAAAGCCACTTCAAAATAGCTTGTAATTGGTTTGAAGGGGGTGTTTTAAAAATAACCTTATAATATTTGCTTAAAGTGATGGTAAGGATGTTTTACAACACCTAGAGGACCACACAGCACTTGAGAGTTGATTACCTTTTCTTCAAGAATTTTGCATTCGTTGTTGCCCACTGGAAGAGTAGTGGTGCAATTTGGGAATCCTTCTGGGCCTCATATATTGTATTTACAAGTTCTGAAGTACAGCAGAGTGTTAGTTGTTGTCTAATTTATTTGATCCAGCTTAGTAACTAACTTAGAAAATTGGCCTTCTCAAGTGATTCTCCCCATGACTTGCCTGGTGTGCTTGCCTACACATAATAGGTTCTCAGTTATTGCTTTAACTACATCGACTAATTTAACAGGAGAATTTCAACAGCATATCATTCTGTGGTATATTTCAGCTAATTCCGCATTTTTGCAAATAAAACGGAGTGGGTGGTTGGATATTGTTCTTTTGTTGATTGGAATGATCAACTTTAAAATGTTCAAAGATGCACTGGACTGAATTCAGAAGACCACCAGGAGCCATGGAAGAGGCTGGGTAAGTGCCCAGGACGAAAAGCCTTCCTTCCTTACAGGAATTTACAGGATGACTGCTCTCTGCTGTTTTTTTCTATCCCCTTTCTAGGAAAATGCAAAAAGTGGTTTTCTTCACACCATTGGGTACATTACCTCAGGATAAACTGAATCTTGTTTACAGTCCAGTGATTCTGTGTAATCAATTTTTTTTTTATACCTGAGTTTCAAACTGGAACCCTTCAATAATATCAAAAATCTGAGTGGCCCTAGGAGCCCTTCTCCCAAACAGTATGGGGAAAGGGCAGTGTAACTAAAACTGGAAGTTTTACCAGTAATGTGACCTAGAACAAATCACTTATACTCTCAATTATCAGGGCCTTAGCTGGGCATAATAATACTGCCTCTGTTGGTTTGTTGTTTTTTTGTGAGCATGCTCTATAAATTCTAAAATGTTAACAAGTGTTGAGTTATTATTATGACGATTCTTGTTCCTTTCTCCATAAACTGGTCAACAGTCTCACCAGCGAGCAGTCCTCTTTGTAAGCTTTATTGTATCGACAAAAGCTGGATGATGGGAAAAGGAGGACAAAGGGGGTCTGTCAAATGAGACAAAGGAAACAGTGAGGGCACAGGAAGAAAGACTGGCATATGGTGAGGTGGGGGAGGGGTGCGGCACAGAAGACACTGGTCAGTGGAAGAAACACACGAGCACACACAATCCGCTATGCATTTATAAAAAGTTCTTACATGTAAAAAGAGTTGATGGTAAGGTTGAAATGTCTCTGAATGATGTTTTTGGCCCAGTCTTGCCTGTAAAACTGATTGTCAATTCCAAACTGGCAGCTGCAGCTATGACTACTTTAACAAATTTAACCTTTGTCTCATTTCATGGTTGAAAAGAGACCTTTAAATGATATCTTCTAGATTTGTTCTTAGGCCTTTACATATAGTTATCCATTAAAGAAGCAGGTCGTCATGTCCATCAAATGCTGGGTTTAAGGTAATACTCTGGCTTCCCGTATGTGTAAGCAGGGGTATTATTAATTTCTTGGCCTCCAGGTGTGGTCCTAGGGTTATGTGAGGTTCTGGTTATATTGCAGATTCCTGGGACCTTCAAAGCGATTGCATCAGTGTCAGTTTGGGTAGAGCCTGGGAGTCTGCGTGCTGAACAAGATTTTCGGCTGTTGTTGCCCACACTCCTGGGCAAGAACCCCTGATCTGGCCAATGCTGGCACCAACTGCGGGGTTCTGGGTGCCGGGCACCCTCAGCTGCAGCAGCTCCAGGCTGGCTGGGATGCCCAAGGCTCCTGGGCAGTTGGCTCAGAGCCTTTTCCCTGGAGGAAAGGTATAGGGCTCTCAGTCCCTCATCCTCCTTCAATCCCTTCTAAATTAGAAGTTTAGAGACACTTCATGGGCAGTTTCCCCTTGGTTTCATTGCCTTTTATTTTTAATCTTGAATCTCATTCAAAGCTCTGTTTCAGCTTGCTGGTTTCGTTTTGGTTATGGTTGGTGAGCCACAGAAAACGCGAGGCATTTTTATCTGCAACTTTTTTGGTGTGCACTAAGACTGTTATCTGTGTATTTGGGCTAAAGGAATCTCTTTTCATGATTTGGGAGAAATGCAGAAGAGAAAGAAAACTTGATATTTAGCACAGGGGCTACTGTCATGCCTCAATCTACATCAAAAGAAGTGGTGGCTTCCGGCCCGCCCCCTGCTCACTCTCTGCAGCCTTCAGGAGCCTCAGACCACGCTCAGCCAGAGGAAATGTGCGGAAGTGTATTTTTCACAAGAATTAACTCTTGCAGCCAAACAAGCCCATCAGGTTGCTTTAGATTCCTTAACTCATAAATGGCTACCTTGTGTTTTCCTTGTCCACACTGGTGTTCTGTTTTGTTACAATTTGCAAATTCAGTGAATGTTTTGTAGGTGAGGGGAAAAAAAGCCCATGGAATCTTTATTGCTTTATTTAAAAAAAAAAATCTGTGGAGCAAGAAAGAATGTGACTGTATTTTTATTTATGGTCAATAAGCCTTGATGAATACGCAGTAAACGTTGCTGAGACTGTCACAAAGCAAATCACCATGTCACAAGAAATATTATTAAATTCTGTAATTTCCTTTTCTGAAAGTAGTTTCTCTGTATGGAGATGGAGAAAGCAAATTACATTCTATATTCACCTTAACTGAAAAGCAGCTGAGTGCGGTAGCTGATAGCCTATAAATAGCAGATCTGTGACCTCATTCCTGTTCTCTGCCTTGCCTAGCTGTTTCCAGTTTCAAGTTGAATAGAAAATTGTCAATCATCTGGCGAATCTCGGCATATAGGCCAGCTTATTTGGATAATTCTGGCCTGGTCCTCGTTCTTCTGTAGTCATTCAGGTACTATGCCTTCATTTAAGTGAAAGCAGTCTGCGGTCTGTGTCTGTTGCTTTTTGCCTGCGTGGCCCAGGTAATTGCAGTTGTGTGGAAATGGCCCCATGTGACCTTGGCAAACTGCTTAACCTTTTGGAGCCTCAGGTTATCCATCTGTAAAGGAACATTGTGCTGCCTCTCCCTCATTTCAATGGAATGCTTTGAGAGTTGATTAGATAGTGTGCATAAAGCAAGTTGGCCTCCTCAAGAACGAATACAATGTATGATTTTATTTCTGGTCTCAGAGCTCTTAGGCCAGGCCCTCCAGTACAACAGTGGTCATTATCTGTGCTTTTGGACTGCCTGGAGAGGAAATTCACACCATTCAGGGCAAAACAATCCACTCCAGTTTCTAAATGGTGGGGATTGTCTATCTATGGAGCACAAATTCAACAGATGGTTGCCAACCTTCCACTTGATTTTGTGACTCTCTAAACTGTGTTCATTAAAACTTCAGCTTGCAGACAGCTTTGTAGAGACTTGGAAGGTAGTGTGAATAACAGTTTGTGATGAAACGGATACAGCCCATAGGAGACCTGAGTGTCATCTGTCTCGGATTCTTAGAAGCAGTGGTTAAACTAACATGGAAAATAGCGAACAAGATCACTCTATCAATAATTAGAAGGGCTTGAGTTGTTTCCCAGATGTTTACGAATCTCCTACTGAAGTCATCTTTCTGGAACTTCACTAATAAGTATATTTTCAGAATCTGAGCACAACCATGTTTCATGTTGAATTTCAAGATCCTTTTTTTCCTAAGAAGGAACACAAACCTGAACCAGGGTTTCGGGGAAACAGAGACTAAGTCTGTTTCTGTTTTTGTTTTGCAGTCTTTATACAGATGTAGCATGCGGTGGCCCTTTCCACTTAAGGCTGGCATGATTTACTTATTCTTCTTTTTGCCTTCTGTGGGTCTATACGTGTACATGTATTCACTATTTAGCTTGTGAAGTTTTAATTTATTTAGCAAATGTCTTGCTTTGCTGAACATTTTGACTATTTCCTTGGACCATTTTGCTGTGAGAAATAAATGTGCTCTTTAAATGACTTATTTCTTTTTCTATCAACTTAGGAGCAAAAATAAAATTGACATTCTCATAAAACAAAGGTGCCGTCGAATGTGAAAACGTTTACTCTGAAATAAAAATTTGTGTTTACTTAGAGCTCAGTTTCTGTTGAAAAACAAACATCATAGACCATCAGAAAAAGAAGAGAAGCCCCCTGCTGACACATGCTCTCCTTGATTGATGATGTTGTCTGGCTGAGGAGCTTCAGAAATGGCAATCGGGGAACAAATGGGTTGGGTTTTATTCAATAAATACCTTTGAAAAAAGAAAAGAAATTCCCAAATTCAAGGAATTGCATTTGAAACTGGTGAAACATAGCTGCATGAGTTCATTCTTTGAAAAACAAAGAAAATGGAATTGCACCTTGGTCTCACTCCTAGGACATCAATCTGATTTGAAGGACAACAGACCATACTGCCAATTTGTGACATTATGTATTGAGAGATGCACAGAAATGGGAGTATGGCGTCTCTGTTTCCTACTGTATCATCCAGTGAACGCAGATCTGAGTGAAGAACTATATACTACTGAGGTGCAGAGAGATGGGGGGGTGGGGAACGAGGCTAAGCATAGTAAGGCTTATGAAGTGTTTACAGTGGGCCAGGCCAAGTGCATTACATATATTAACTCAATGTATCCTCAGGTTGGTTGGTCTTATGACAGTCTTTATTATACAGATGAAGAAATGGTCCAGAGTGGTTAAGGCACTAGCCAGAGATCACACAACTAGGGAAGAGCAGAGCTGGGATTTGAACCTAAGTAGCCTGATTTGAGAGTTCATCTCTCCTTAGATCTATGTTGACTCTCTTTGTTTACTAAAACAATATCAACTCTTAATACATTGATAATTCAGTACAAAAATAATGTCTGAATTATCACATTGTTTCCATATTTTCATTCTCTACTTTCAGGCATTCGTAAGTTTTTTCCTGCTTTCCATTTCTCCAATGGGTTCTTATTTTACTGTAATTCTTTTGAACCCATATGTAATACAATTTAACTTTGTTCATGGGCGCTCTCTTTTTGGTTGCTGTAGGAGTCTATAATATTACTTTAAACAAATGTAAATCTCTTTTCCATTTCGTTTTAATTTTTCTTTTTAGCCATGAATACAAGTCTTAAATCTTGTTTTCAAAATATAATTTCGACTACTTATAATCATATCTGTGTTTTCCTCTTAGATATAGCATTTCTTGAGATTTGGGGGGCTTTGGGGGGCATGGTGGTGGAAGTGTCTTTTCAATGTGGGTGTCCCGTTTTCACTCCCCTCCAGTTTGGGGAGCTTATGCTTATTTTTTGTTCTTCAAATTTATGTGTCTCTACTACATGCCCCAGGAGAGTCCAAGTTTCCTGGACTGAACAGAACATTTAGAGTAACCATAGAACCATCTTAGACCAGAACTTGTTTAGTAAAAGGGTTCTGATACATTTACTAGATACACGGGCAAATTCTAGTCTGTCTAAATTCCCATAGGACAAAAGCACGGATGATCTAAAATCTATCTCTAAAGATTTGGGGCTTCTCTATGAGAATCAACTATGCCCCAAAATCTTGGGTGTTTAAGCCATGACTCTTCTCCTAAGGTCCTGCTATTAGTAGGAGAAGTGTGTTTATATTTGAAAGTTTTCAGTTCCAATGGTGATGTTTGTGTCTTTATTTCCTTTAGAGAAACAAAGAAAAAGAGGGAAGAGGTGGAGGGGATTGGGGACCAAGGAGTACAAATTCTCCTTTGTGGTATGTGCTCTTCTAGATGGACAGAGATTTATTCTCTCTATTTTTGATTCATATATAGTTATACACAGTAGTTGTGTGTGTGTGTGTGTGTGTGTGTGTGTGTGTGTATATATATATATATATATATATATATATATATATATATAAAACTGGTTCTTTGTGGTTGAGTTATATGTGGCTGGAGTTATGCATGGTTGAGACCAGAAGATGAGGCTAAGTAGAAATATTGGTAAATTATCTTAATTCCTCTCTGACTTTGTTCCTGGCAAATAAATACATTTGCTTGAAGTTGAGTGTGAACAGTTTACTTGAACAGGTGATGTCAAATTTTGTAGTCTCAGGCAATAACATTTTGTGTTGTGCTAGTAGCTTTAAAATTTATAATTAGACAGATTTCATATTACAGCTTCTCCTACACCTTCTGGTAAAATTTGAGTCTTGGCAAATTTCCTCTGTAATTTTATTCCTGCAGGAGGGTCTATGACAAAAAGTTTTAACATAGGAAATCCAGAGATTTTCCCTATTCCCTTTTGGGGTGTGTTGTAAAGGAATCCACCTTCAAGTTCATATATTTATCACAGTAATAACAGAGGTCAATATCTTCTGACTGCTCTATCGTAATACAAAGTGTTAATCACAAGTATTTTCTGGATGAAGTGATGATGGATGTTACCAAAATGTTCCTATCTGTTATAAATTAGTT